>NC_141142.1:21840383-22085383 GCF_053477565.2 Lygodium microphyllum | reverse complement strand
AGCACATCTTTCAATTTAAGACTCCTAAAGTATTCTATATCAATAGTCTTATAATGATTATCAACAAATAAGGAAGCCTTAAAGAGAAATCAAAGTTCTTGTAGTAAATTATTAAGTCATAAAAGTCGCAATTGAAAAATCTTAATCTTAATTGCATGATATGTGTTTATTGAGAAAGTGAGCTCTCTCCTTCTCAACTTCCTTTTGTTATGCTTCTCCCTCTATTATTACTAATGCTTTTGTCCTACCTATGGAGTCACGACTCTTTCTTACCTTTGGAGCTTCTTTAGTTTCTTCTTTAACTAGGTAATGACTTTTGAGCTCATTTGATCTCTTAACAGCAACAAGGGAAGGCCTCTTTTTGTGGTAATGGATATGAAGCAAGAAGAGCCAACTCATGGCTATCAAAGTAGCTTATAGCCCCTATCCCTTCTATCAAATAAGCATCCTCATACACATCCAAAGCATGCTAGTTTGCAAGATGGGTTCTTAGGATGAGAGCTCTTGCAAGCCTATACAACTAGATCCTCTTATGGTGGGAAGTGAGAGCTCAACATAACTAAATGCACTATCTTGTTTGACATAGAGATGACACAAACCCTAACTGCTTGAAATAGGCTCACCAAATGGCACTTTTTTGCTCCTTTGAATGCTATTATACATCTTATTCTAGATCAATCTCTTTTCAATCCTTGATTGGATGGAAATCTCCTTCTCAATAATTGTGAATAAGAGGAAAATATGCAAGAAAAATAAAGGAATGAAGGAGAGAATGGCTCACATCAATGGTCAATGCATTTTGCACCCTACTTGATTCTTATATAGCATCACTCTCTCAACAAGTATGAGGTCAATGTACTCTTCTACACCAACCCTACACCTTTCTCTTTTCACATTTGGTATGCATATTTTGCCTAGATTTTTCCTGTTCTCTTTAAATCCTAGTCCCTTGGCACTCTAGGGGAAATAATCCAAGAGGAAGGTAAGGTCTCCAATAAGGGGAGGGTACTCAATGATAAGGTTACTAATTAGACAAGAGAGTTTGGTGTTGATAGGCAGTTTTCATCAATATTGAGGCAAATAGCACAAACATCACCCTTTTTCTTTCTTTTTTCCCTTTTTTATGTTGGTGGATGTAGGCAGTGATTTTGACGTCACCAATTGAGTAATTGATATAGACATAAGCATTTGTAGCAGTGCAATTGAGAATGAAGCATAACTTTATAAATGTGATATAATCAATTTGATGTTGACAAACATCATAAACTTCAAATTTGTTAAAATGAGGTTGAAATAAGTAATTTAGAAGCAATGATCTTGTTCTTCCATGTGCTTGCCTACCTGATTTGGCTTTTCTTGTCAAAAAACTTTTGAGGGGAAAAGTGGTTAGCCATCCTTTATGAGCACATGCTCTACAAGTTGAATGTAATGGAAGATTTCACATTGCTAAATTGACTTCAGTTATGTCTTGAATCTCTCCTTAGCATGGGCACCATGTGGATAATACATTAGTTCCAAGAATTCCTTCATATTGAGTGTTTCAAATCCATGCCTTGCTCAATTTGTGGATAATCCTACATAGATCGTGGCAATTCTTGTTGGGTAATATCCACCAAGCTATGCCCCTCAACAGCCCATATAATCCCTAACACTAAAAATTTAGCTTACTTGCAATACCAAAATACCCTTTTCAATGTTGAACTAGCAATATGTAGTGTCTTTAACATTAAAGACCTATCACTTCCATCAAAATTTACTCAAATATTGATTATCAAGGCCCTTCACTTCTTCAATTCTAAATCAAGCCTTGACAATTGTACCTTAACATAACTATACTACATGGCCACACTTTTCTTTACACATAGATTAACTCCTTTAAAAACATGGTTGCATGACTCATGTTCTTATAAAAAATCTCACCCTCAACATTAGTTATTGTTGTCACCCTCAAATTTACTTATAATCTTGCACTTGAAAATACTTCTTGACACAATACTATGAAGCATTTGTCTTCAATTCATATCCATCCCATACTCATGTACAACATTTGCACTACACCTAGGTTTCTTAAGTGCAATGTATAGTCGGAGGTTCTAGTCCTTCTCATGTTAGACCTATCAGCCCTAGTTCCAGTCATTTATTACATGATGTAGGGGCTTTGAGCTATCCTATGTTATGCTCGTCACCTAGCACTTGAAAAGAAAAAATGCACAAATTAAGAAAGTGATAAAAAATAAATAGATTCACATGTGGTTCCTCAATTGTGGGACATTTCTGGGTGTTTTAAATCGCACCATCATTGTTGGTGCAAGATGGATTATGCTTGTTTCAAGTTGAAAAAAAAGAGTATCATAATGATCTACAATCCATGGGTTATCCAACAAAAAAGGTTCATCAAACATGTTCTAATTTAGCATGTGCTAATGAAAAACATGAAAGCGTTCCAAATGGGTATCCTTTGAAAGATATCAATGGATATGGCACTCCTTACCCCAAATTCTATTAGTAGCTTAAATAATGGCCTGGAATCAATAGAAAAACTAGAACATCCCTCAACCAATGAAATTCATGAGCAAAACTCAACAAATTATGGGATGAGATGCATATCACCTCATAAAATGCTAAACAAGTGGTGCTCGTTCCCCATGTGCCTATGGCACCTCACACAATCATTGTAGCTTTAACAACAACCTCCTTAGCACCAATAACTACATTAATTTGTGTTTTCTCCCCCTAACTCCTTCAATATCAACACCCCCTCTACCTTTGTTCTGTAGCAACCTTTTCTCTCTTCCACACCTCCTCTAATGTTATTCCTCAATAACATCCTTTTTCAAACTTATGAAATTTGGACTCAAGCCCTTCTCGATATTTTCTCCTTGCTAGATGATGTGTTCTCTAGACAACCTTGACCTTAAATTTTCCCTCCCCCTCCTTCTTATATGTCTCTCCCTCCTTGTTGTGTCCTACCCTTCTCCATCAAGCATATTCCTCATAAGGTGATATGTATGAAGACATCCTCAAACTCTTATTTATCCCTCCACATCATAAGGTCATATGTATGAAGACATCCTCAAACTCTTATTTATCCCTCCACATCATGCCATTATTTTCATCCTCCTTTACTAATGCAACAAAGTGGGTAGATATGCCCCTCAACTCCATTTCCCATTCCACCAAAGTCACCAACTCGAGAACCGGTGACATCTAACTGCTACACCTCTAAGAGAACTAGCCACGGCCACTTCGACAAGTCCTTGACACAACGAGCTAGGAGACTCTAGCCAACAACTTTGCTTTCTCTTGCTACACCTGCAATAGAACTCGTTTCTTGCCTTCTTGAAAACCCTTTTTAATTAATAATGAAGGGGCTATCCTTCCCTGGCATTTATGCAAGGGAAAAGAGGAGGTGAGCTATAGTAAGAGGTTAGAGACATATGCTACCCATGTTAAGGAGAAGTCTGCTAACCTTGAAGCTTGGTTGCTACCTTAGTTTTACTGATATACATAAGGCCAATGATGTAAGGAGAATGGCTATTTCTAGTGCTCCAAAAAGGTTCTTCAAAGCTAAAGTGGCTCTACTTATGGAATCTATTTGTGCTCGTTATCATGATTTTTCTTCATGTGGGCTATTCTTCTATTTTATGGAAAGTGTTCCAATAGATGAGGAGTTCAATGTAGGTGGTTTATCAGTGCTTACCAAGCATGTGTCTTGCTTAAGTACTTTAAATTTATGGGCAGCAAGGGATTTTGTTAGGTGATGTTGGGAACTTGGAAGGAGAGAGATTAGTGAGATTTAGGGGAAACTTGGTTAGTGGGATTTAGGGGAAACCTAGTTTATTATCGCCCGTAGTCAACAACATTCTCTTTAGATGAGATTTTATTATCAAAATGCTCTATTTGGGTTTCTTTCCCCAATTTGCATTCCATATATGAGGCTAAAGTTCGAAGCATTACAAGGACTTTGGGAAAAGTGCTTTATGTACCACCTTTGCTATCCAATCCGCGAGGAGAAAGATGGGCATGGATACTTTGGGACAAAAGGGTGGTGTCGCTTGAGGCATTGGAGTTGCAAGATGAGAGAGGATATAAAATTGTATGTGAGGTTAAATTTTCCTAATTTCTTTATGCTTGTTACTATTATCGCGAGTCTAGGTATTTTGCAAAGGTTTGCCTTAAGAAATTGCAAGAAAATGACAATGTGGAAGGCACTAGTGTTGCAAAGAATGGAACAGTAAGGATGTGAGGAAGGAAACTCATGTGAGGTCCTCTAAATCTAAATCTAAAAGATCTAATAGGGAAAATCTCAAAGATGGGAGAGTGGGAAAGAATGTTATTGGTAATTAACATAATAGGAAACAGAAGACATCAAAGGAAGTTGCTTTTACCTCTAAGGTTGGAAATGGCAGAGATGATAAGGGTATAACTGCTTATAAATCCAAGGATTCTAGGGAGAATAACAAAAAGAATAGAGACTCAAAATTAGTTAAAGAGAAAGTTTCTCCTAAAAAGATGGCTAAGAAGGGGCAAAGCTTCACTAATCTCTATGGGCCTCTTGGTGACTTGGATACCAATGTCTAAAACTTACCGTGTAACAAAAAGAGCAATAAGGAAATTTACACATGTGACTTGAAACCTAAGAGGCTTCTTCTGCTCGAGGGACAAACAAAATACTTGCAAAAGTACCTAATAAAATGTAGGAAACCTTATGCACTCACTCTATAGGAAACTAAAGTGGGACCTAAATTTTCACTTGATTGTGAAGGTTATAACTTGTTCGTTAGTGCATGCAACAGAGAGAAGGGGGTACTGTGTTGTTGGTTAACCAAACATTGAAGCCATTTCTCTTATTTAGCTATTATCATGGATGTGTAGTTGTTGTATGGATCAATATTGATGGTGAGAAGATAGATGTGATCCCAGTCTATGCACCTAATGCTTCTAGAATGAGGGTTGAGCAATTGGCTTGTAGGTAAATTAGAGAAGGAAACCACACTCTTGTATGGAGATTGGAATGTCATGGTAGAAAGTGAAGATAGAACTTACAAAGTGTGGAAATATGTCAAAGGAAGAGAAATGCACATGGAGTATTTTGAGCACCAGTTGTGGGCTAATTGATGTGGCCTTGTTAACTAGAAAATAAGGCGTGCATTAAAAAACTTAGTGAGAATTGGTGAACAACATCATCAAGAGATGTTAGTCTTGTTGCCAACTAGGGGAGATGAATTCAGAGAATAGCGTAGCTTTATAAGAGGTTGATGACACCAAAAGAAGCATAAAAATAAGGCACAAAGATGTCTATGCATATATCACATTTCTAGTTTTTGTAAAGGAAATAATATTCACTTTGTTGCAAAAACACTAAAATACTCCCTTACACATGAGGGGGTCATATCCACATCCATCATAAATAAATGTATAGATTAAAGTGTACATGCATTCACTTCTAAAAGAACTAGAAAGAATTAAAATGTAAAGGCTAAAGCCTTACGAATGCAAATGTAACAAAAAAACTCAAAGAAATAATAAAAATATGAAGGGTTATGTGTGTCTTTTGGGGAAAAGGTGGGGTGGAGTGCACATCTAATTATGTGCTTCTTTCTCTCCCTTTCTTCCAAGACACACATTCTCCTTTTGTATGGTGCAAAACGTTCGTCTCTCCTTTGTGCAAAATTTTTCCTCTCTTTCCTCATTCTTTTGTGGAATGGAAGCTATGGAAGAAGATGATGAAGATGAAGATCTTATTCATTTATGATAGATTTTTTAAGTTCTTTGTGGTTTTGAGATCAATAACAAAGCCATAGACATAGATTTTGTGTGTTGTTTCTTTGGTTTGTTGCTCCATTTTTGTTCTAGGAGGGTTGCCTTCATTTCAGTGCACAATCGGGGAAGAAGCTAATCTCAACATATATGGCTTGAGGGAGATTTGGTGATAATATATCCTAATGTAGCAGTGAAATAAGAAGTTGGTGGCACACTCATAGTACAAAAAGAAGAAGAGGAGGAAAGAGAGATGAAAGGAGGAAGAGAAAGAAGAACACGAAGATACACAAGAAGAAGAAAGAAGACAATGAGGCACAAGCAAGAGGGAAACAACATGTTCATAGTGGGCCTTAGAAATGTACAGAAAGGATGTTGTCTGAGTTTTCTAGCAATGGTGCAAAGAAAGAAAATAGTATGGGTATACCACAACAAGAATCGATAGAAGAGGAAGAAGAGGAAGGTGTCTATATGAAACATAGAAAAAGACTCACATCCCATCAAAGCCTCTCTCTATAGGATCATGTGTTGATTTATTTAGGAACTTAGTGAAATTATAGTGGATCCTTATAAAGACCTCTTATTGGGAAAGGATTAGAAGAAGAAGAAGAAGAAAGTAAGGTCACAGAGAGAAAAGTTTTGAATAGCCCTCTTGCTCAACACTCCCTTTGCCACAACAGACGTGTGCTGGAGGAAGCCAATTTGTAGAAGCCACAATAAGATTTTGAGAGGAAAATTGAAGATATATACGAAGATAACGATCGCTCCTCCTTCTAGTCACACTATTCCCTCTTCTCTAGGGTAAATCAATGTGCCCGTGTTAGGGAAAAGTTATCTCCTTCATCTTAATAGAGAAGATCAAGAACAAAATCCAAGTCAAAATCTAGAAGACGTAGAGGAAAGAAGCATTTGCATGCTGCCTGGTCTTTTGGGGTGCCATGATTTATAATAAAATAAGTAAGAAGGAAAAAGAAGAACCAATTCTGTCTTTGGCTCCTTATATGGCTAGAAATCCAACTTAAGAAAACCAGATTTGGAACTTGAAGCGATAATAGTAAGAAGAAGGTGCACACAAGTAAAGCATTGCTCTAAGAGTTTATGCCTATGATACCCCTATCTTCATCCATGTGGATGTGCAGCAGTGAAAGAAAAAGGAAGATAAGGTGCCCTATCTCTTCTCTAAATTGTGCTGATGAAGAATAAGGAAGGGGGAAAGGACACAAGCATTTTGTGAAGATAAGCCTTGTCAAGTCTCTAAATCTCCTCCACGAAGCTACTCAATAGGATGAAGACCACAAGAAGAAGTGGAAGAAGATAAGGATAGCAAGGGTTGTGTTGCTATGGCTAGTCACTAAAATGCACTTGGTAAATCAGCTCTATTTTGAGAAAAATATAATAATTCAAATTGTGAGGAATAGGAGGTGAGATGAGGCACAAGAGAATAACCAGATTCGCCTCGCCATTCTACCTCGGCCAACAAATTTCCCCCCTGTGGACAAGCATCAGAGAGGGCTCAAATTCTAAGGTGGAAGAGGCAGAGAGAGAAAGAAATCAAAGGAAACAAATGCATCAAACTAGAAGAAGAAGAAGAAGAAGAAGAAATCGGGATCAGAAAAGCAGGTATATAGGCAGACACTTCATCAGACATTGCACCTTTGATGCAAAGAGAGAGAGAGAGAGAGAGAGAGAGAGAGGATGCAATTGCGGTTCTATGACAGAGAGGACATACAGTAAACAATGGCCAACAACTTGATGGCCTTGTGGACTACGCACGATGTCGTGCCACTATGCGGACACGGTGTGAAAAACCCTAGAGTGTATCATCATCTAGCTTTCTTATTAATCTAGAGAGTCAATGTTATATTAGTCATTAGTGTTAGTGTCCATATTATGGATGGTTCAAAAATATGGGATTTTTGGACCATTTTAGCTTATTTTTTATATTTTGGCCATTATTTCTTGTAAATATCCTCAAAAGGTATAGTAAACTTCTGGAATAGGGTGACATGCATAAAGCAAGTGGTTTTTCAGCCACTTTTGGAAAATCTCATTTAAAAAAAGTAGGGCTCCCAAATTCTCACGTCACGGGATCGCAGCTTTCAAGCAACAAACTATACTCTCAACGAGAGGACAAGAGAAGGAACGATCTAGGAGAATTCTAATCAGATGTCTGGGGTTTTGCCCCCCTTTTGAAGCCAAAAAAGCCATCAAATTTTTCATCTAAGTAGCACAGTTGAAGCTAGTGATTGGTACGTGTTTTTAGGTATAATAGGGAGTTCCAAGAGATCTAATGCTTGGAGATTGCTTCTAAGGGTAGTAGTAGACATTGTCTAGATAATCCAAGAACCATTTGTCTTGGAGTTTATGCATCAAATGATCAGCTTATGACTATTGTAATAACCAAAAATACATAGGGCTAAAGTGTGCCTAAAGCCCCATACAAGGCTTTTATTTCCCTTCTTAGGTTCTATCAATACATAGTGCTCTCATCAGGAGAAGTACTTGGGCTTTTGATACCAAGAAATCATCTAAACCTATTGACATTTGGATTGTTTGGACTCTTTTTCTTTGATGTATAGCAAATTTTACATGTAATACATGTAGAGTTTGAATCATTGAGCTTTGTCTTTATCTTGTATAAAGGCTTTGGCATACTTGGCAGAAGGTTTTATGATTGATTCATGATGTATGGACATGTCTTGACAAGAACTTGATTTCTAGCATTCTTGGGATTCATTTGAATCTCTTACCTATTCTTTTTATTCTCTTCTATCTCCTATTCTCTATACTTTCTTCTCTATTTGATCCCTAGTAGATACAACCTTTCGACTAAAACCCCTCCCACAACGATATGTTAGATAGACTATTGTGAGTATGACGTGGTTTGAAGGAGGCCTGAAGAGAGCGAGAGCCTAAGATAGCCTAATCAAAGAGCATGCTAGGTTCTATGTCATCACATGTACACCAAGAAGGAGAGAGCAAAGAGACAATGAGGAAATGACATGCTATAGTAGCATAAGGGCATATGGTGGATATTAGGTATCTTGTGGGGGCCTATGTCCAACAAGAAGAACTGTGCCTGAGAGAGAGAAAAAAAGTAGATGTGAAAGACGTAGAAGAAGAAGAAAATGATGGCAGCAAGATACTTCTTCCCCTCTTTCTTCCTCATTGTCCACAATCTTCTCTTATTCTCCATTAGCAACACGGCCTCCTCCCTCTCGATGGCAGCCTATTTACTCCCTCCACGATGGCCTCATTCTTCCAAAACCCACATATTCCCTCACACTCCTCATCAGAGAATCCCTCCTCCATGGCCATGTTGTTTATGCCCTCCTCTTCATCATCAAACAGGCTGCCTGCATCTACATTGTCGACAAAAACTTCAAAAAGAAAAGATAAGAACCTAATCTAATATAATCACCAAAATAAAGTTTAAATGAGTATTCCCATTTTTCATTTGTTGGCTTCAAATAAACCCTAAAAAGAATATAAGAGGCAAGCTTATAAAAACTTATTAAGTGATAAGATTCCTATCAAAATCCAACAGACCATCTTCTCAATCGTGATGCTCTCAACCATCTTGTGCCTGCTCCCTCCCTCCATTACCCTTCTATCTTTTACTCTTCAATTGTGTTTTCACTCCATTGATTCCATCTCCTCAATCCACACCCTCTTTTTAAAAAATAACAAGGAGGGTCAAACACTAAAAGGAATTTATAAAGCTTTAGACAACCCATTACAAGATTATCCTTTACGTTACATCATTGCTCTGAGATATCTTTTGATCCCCTAGTGGATAAAATCACTTTCCCAATTGTTCTCCAAGCACGATAACATAGGTAGTCAAAAGTTTTTTTTTAATCCCTTAGAAAAATACAATGATGATATTAAGATCCTATCTATTTTTTAAAAAAACTCATTGTAGAGGGCATATTTGTATGCTCCCTTCTTTCCCTCTATATAAGTGACAGATTCACTTTGTTGAACTGCCCTTTGAGCTACATATAGATGGAGTCATCTTTCTCCCCCTATTGGAGGGGTTGTTCTTTTGATTCTTTGTTGAGTTGAGCCCTATCCTTTTGGAGACTATGAAAGTTTTCATTGTGGGAGTGACCGAGGCAGGAGTTCCCTTACTCTAGTGGTTATGGATTTGGAGTCCCTATACCTTACCATGGCTAGGTCTCATCATCATCATTGATGTTTTTTTTTTATTTTAAGAATTAACAATTTTGGAAGTGTTTTGTGTTAGATAATGGTTATTCTTTGGCAAGGTTTGTGAGGACGCTTCATGTTGTTATGCGAGTAGTGATAGAGAGCAAGCCTCACTCACAACCCGATAACGTGACGTTAAGGAGTGCCGATTGGGGTTATTGAGTTTGTCAGATGCACAACACAACACAAAAATTTTAAATATTTCGACAAACACCACAAGCCACACACAAAACCAAACAACACAATATGCCTCTTGTAGCTCAAACAACGAAGAAAAAAAACGAACGCGGGTAGAGCATCACTTTAACTCAAATTTTAAAAACACCAATAATTCGAAGACAAAACCAAGTAAATTGTATTCTCATACCTTGACAACCTTGAGCCGACACTCCGCACCACCAAGTCCAAATTTTGCATCTTTCGAATTAGCACGTCAATAGTATCCTCTCGCATGCGACCCTCCTCTCACATCTCTCACAAAATACAAGATCAATACATTGGGAAGGGCCCCTAACTCCTTCTCTCCTACCTCCTTATATAGTTTTTTTATCCACACTCACACGTTGTATTGCCTTCTAAAAACATAAAGCTTTTATGGCTTTTGGCTTTCTCATGGTTTAAGCTTTTCAATAAGCTTTAAACCTTAAACGTTTTTTTGAAAGAGTTAAAAGCCTTTAAGGCTTTATCACATGGCTTTCTCATGGTTTAAGCTTTTCAATAAGCTTTAAACCTTAAAAGTTTTTTGAAAGAGTTAAAAGCCTTTAAGGCTTTGTCACATCAGATCTTGCCGCCTTGTGTTTCACTACGCCGTCATGTGCCGATGATTAGAAGCATCTCTCAGCCCGTGATCAACGTCGAGTCTTCTTGCCTGCCTAAAAATCTGTTGCCGCCTGCTAAGTCCGCATCAATGGTATATGCCGCCATCATCAATGGAAGCCGCCATCACATCTGGGTTTAATGCCATGTCCTTGTGTTTCAAATACCAACCGCCCAGATTTTGGTCTAATACCTCGCATTCCTCTCGACTCCTCGCTTTACTCATAATCGGATTCCATGACAAGCAACCCCGCGTCGTCTCTTCTATATTCTATATTCTATAATACACCATACTCTGTTGTAGACCTGCTCCTCTTCATAATACTGCATGCAAGCCGCATATCTCAACATGGGGAAACGTTCAGCGGATGAAGCTTCTTCATGGACGATGTAATCCATCGGCTATATCGATTTGCACCTTAATCAAGCCTTTGTTCTCCTTGTCTGTAGTCTTCTCGAAATGCTGCCACCCCGAATGCTTTGAACAATCTGCTCCACGATCAGATTGTATTCTTAAGATTTATGCGATTTGCCCCAATTATGTCGCCTTCTATCAGCCTGACGGCAAATTGGCCACTTCAAACACTTCGTCGTTATAAGCCTGGTCCACTTCACAAGCCATTGAAATGCATCTCACGTACTTCTGCAACCTAAACTTCTCCTCAATACATCCAATGTTGACGCTCTTGTAGTCTTGATCTTCTTCAAAATCTGCTATGAACATGCGGTGGACAAAGCACCAAACCTTCACCTATAAAATAATCCTAATTCCGACGGATGGATAGATCGATCCGTACCTATCCTTCGCAGCTTGGCCGAAATCTGTCTTAAAGCATGTTCATCACTTCCTATAACTCATATACTTCTTCTCATATTCTTGTTTTTCCATGTAATGTGCCCTAGCAGAAATATGCTATATGAAATGGAACTTCTTGTCAAATCATTCATGATTTGAAAAGATATGCAAGTTGGAATTCATGCTATGTAACCACTCAATCGATGCTCCACACAAAAATAATGGATACACGTGAAATTGTGCCTAGCCTATCTACATGTGCTAGTGCGTCATGCATAATGCAAACAAAAGTTCCTTGATTATTTTAATCATTAGCCTCACTTCTCAACTCTCAGCATAAGAAAATATGTTATACTCTACCCCACCCATCCAAAATCTCACAATCTCTCTAGAAATGATGGTCCTCAAGATGTTGATCAGATAAAAACAACCCATCTCACAATTGGTGGCATCCTTCATGACCCTCGAACTCATCCAACCACCTTACCCACTCATCCAAAGATTCCTAATTTAGTGATTAATATCCCAAATATCGTGCGTGCAAGAATTGTGCGTGCTCAATGAAAGGTGCTCTCTCATGTGCACGTGCAACTAGGATTTATTGCATATAGCTGCAGCGGGCCTCATGCTGTGCTAATGCTCAACGATGGTGCAAAACATGCATAATCCCAACCCATGGCATGGAAGTGTTTGAGAAATTCAAGAGACGACCCTCGAGTGCAGTGCAATATCAAACAAGTGCAACGTGAAATGCTCGTGAACCCATCGTCCTCATGATGTGTAAGAGTCTCAGCAAGAAAACAAACCTTGTTCCACAATGTTCGGCAGCTACTAACAAACTCCAGCTTCAACCTGTCCAAAAAAAAAAACCGAGATCAACCAAGGTTTCACACTCATCAAACCCAACAAAATGACAAAAACAAATCCTAAACTAGACAAACATAAGAAATCCAATTGCGAAATGAAAAAACAAACTGTCACACAAATAACTAAGCTATCAGAAATCAAACCTAACTACAGTTAGACTAGGGGTTTTTTGTTTTCAAAAAAATACTTGACAATGTTTTAGTGTGGGAGGAAATGATGATACCAAAAGAAGCATAAAACCAAGGCACAAAGATGTCTATGCATATATCACATTTCTAGTTTTTTTTGTAAAGAAAATAATATTTGTTTTGTTACAAAAGCACTAAAATACACCCTTACACATGAAAGGGCCACATCTATGTCCATCATAAATAAATGGTATACATTAAAGTGTACGTGCATGCACTTCTAAAGAGTTAGAAAGAATTAAAATGTAAAGGCTAAAGTCTTACAAATGAAAATGTATCCAAAAAATTCAAAGAAACAATAAAAATATGAAGGATTGTGTGTCCTTTGGGGAAAAGGTGGGGTGGAGTGCATGGTTGATTATGTGCCTCTTTCTCTCCCTTTCTTCCAAGACACACATTCTTCTTTTGTATGGTGCAAAAAATTCCTCTCTTCTCTATGCAAAAGTTTTCCTCTCTTTCCTCTTTCTTTTGTGAAATTGAAAGCTATGGAAGATGATGAAGATGAAGATCTTTTCATTCATGAGAGAGTTTTTTAGGTTCTTTGTGATTTTGAGATCAATGGCAAAGGCATAACATGGATTTTGTGAATTATTTCCTTCATTTTTGTTGTGGGAGGGCTACCTTCAGAGATATGGAAGGTAGCATGTGCAAAATGGACAAGCAAGCTGTGTATTTTGCTATTAGAATCTGAGACCATGTCCCTCATTGTCTTCTTCTCTATCCTAGAGATGGTTGTCTACATTGGCTCTTGCAAAACACTAAAGCTTTCCTTCAGAGTAAGCACACTAATAGAGTTTATACTGGTTTTCCTTCAAAGTAAACACACTTATAGAGTTTATGCTGCTATAGTTTGATTGAGGGTGGGCGAGAGATTTAATTGAAAGTGAATCTTTGCATTAGAGTTTTTTCCAAGCTTTGAAGGTAAAACAAAGGCATGACACTATTGTAATGATTAAGGATGATGAGGGACAGATTTTGAAGGATGAGGAGACTATATCATAGGTTTTTGTACAGCAGTTAATATCATCTATAGTGGGAACACAGCCAACTCTAGTAAAGGGCTATAAAAATAGGTTGGCTAGTTTTCTATTTCCCATGACTTCGAGAATTGATAATGAGATTGCCCTAGTACTAGACATGCCATTCCCAATAGATGAGTTATCTTTTGTAGTTAGGAAAATGAAGAAGGGAAAGTGTTAACAGTGTTTTGAGAAGAGAACAAAAGTGAATGTGTCTACTACTATTGTTTGGTGGAAATTATTTTTGTGGAGCTTCAGTGCCTTAATTTTTGGGCACTTGAATTATATTAATACTTCATGGACATCACCACATTATCATGGATGTATTAGTTTGTGAGAGTCGGGCTCACTCCCATGCACATTGTATTCACCACCCGCAGTTGTATTTGTCACACCCACAAGTGTTGCGTGGGGTGCACACATGTATTTTTTATTAGAATATCTTAGTCTTGGTCTAATTAGGCTAAGGTTAAAGCATGCAATGATGATTGATTGGCCTAGAGAGCACCCACAAAGTGGGTAGGATGCCCAAGAGAGGATGCAAACCTTAAACAAAAAAGGGCGCAAACCCTAAAAGCAAAATGCAATAGGGCCATAAAGACTACTCAAGCTTTATATTCTACCTTTCCATTCTATCATCTTGTTTCCATTGTGTTGAGAGTGACTGAGAGGGAGAGAGTGAGAGGTGTGTTGAGCGAGGGACTGAGGGAAGGTGAAGCTCTTCATCAGTGTGTTGATTTTCTTATCGTCCTACTAGCTCTTCAATGCTTGGTTGTGGATGAGAAGGAGCGATGGCACTGGATCGTGTTGATCATGGTTGTGGAACCATCTTCGAGCCTTCAAGCCATCAAACACAAGAAGGTAAGTTAGGTGAGTTTGCTATAACTCGAGCTAGTCTTGTGTTCTTGCTTTCTTAGGTTGGAGAGAAAGATTCTTGGTTAGTTAGAGTGGAGTGTTAAGAGACAAGGTGAGAGATTGTCATCGAAGCGAGTTGCAACTTTTGAAACAACAGAAGTGTGGACATCCGAAGTCTCGACTGTTGGTACGTTTAGCTCAATAGAAAGACTCTTGGCCCTAATGGTATTCTATCGGAGGTGATACTTGCACTTTGGGATGCTTGTGGAGATGATCTATCTAGGCTCCTAAATCATATGAGCATATGACAAATGCCTAGATCACAAAATAAAGGGCTCATAAAATTAATTCCAAAAGTGGAGATTAGGAAAAGACCCAATCATTATAGACCCTTGACTATGCTCAATGCAGTGTATAAGGTCGTGTCTAAAGCCATGGCATTGCACATTAACTTTTTACGATCCAAGATTATACATCCTTCACAAAATGGATTTGTCCACTCATGTAGGATACACAATGCAATCCTAAACTTTCTCTTTGAGATTGATTGCAATGGGATTACAAGAAAAGTATTGGTTCATTAATATGGATTTGGATAGGGCTTATGATAGGGTGAGCTAACACTTTGTGATCTGTGTCCTTCAATGGTGCAAGTTCGGGCAGACCTTTTGCAACATGGTACGCACTTTGTTTTCTAATGCATTTGCTATGATTTGCACACCACTTTTGATCATTCACTTTGTAGAGGTCAACATGGCAAGCTTGCCCGTTAGTGCCATTGATGTTTGCTCTTGTGACTCAACCTCTATTGGTCCAAATTGAATATAAAATGTAGTGTGGCTTGATTAAAGGAATTCCTCTTCCCAATGGTCAAGTGTTCACATTGCTCAGATGTTTGCTGACAATAATGGTAATATCATTCTTGCTAAAAAGAAGTCGTTGGAGAAACTTACGGCAATCTATGATGAATTTGAATGCCTTTTAGCATATGTTGTTAGTAGGAATAAAATAGAAGTGGCTCTTCTTGATTGGAGCGATGACTAGGGAGAGATCTATCAATCGAGCTTTAAATAGATTGAGAAAGGTAGGATTTTCAAATACTTCAGGACACCCTTGGGCATTGGGGTATCCATGAAGCAGAGGTTTGAATGGTTGCTCTCCAATTTTTTTGAGAAGCTAGACAAGAATAATTTATCTCTTGGCTTTGCAAGTGAGCAAATAGTGTTGAAAGCTATTTTGACACCTATGACAATTTTTAATGCATCACGGGTTTTCCTTTTCACAATCTTGTTGGCAAAAATTGGAAAATCTGTTTAGGTCCTTCTATTGGTCTTATGAAGGTAAAGAGGGTATGCATGCCATTGCTTGGAGCCAAGTCATTGCTCCTCATTCCAAGGGCAGGTTGGGAGTCGTGAGGCACTCGAGCAAAAGTCCATAGCAAGCTCATATTTTAGTTACTTAACAAAATTGAGGGTAACTAGACTTGGAATGTAATTTTGCTGCATTGGATCAAGTGTTGCAAGATTAGTCCGATATTGTGGGATGGTCTAGAAGTTTGGGATGTACTCACTTGCAATTGCAAGATGACTCTTTCTAGAATCAAAGTATCTGAAGTTGCTCTAATGGATGTGATAGAGTGGAGGACAGTTCTGCTCTCTCTTAAGTAAGAGGGAGACCCACTTAAGAAGTTTGATGCCTCATCGATGCAAAGTGTTTGAATGAGTTCAAATTCTTATGAAGGCGATTTTCTACCTATTTGGAAATATTTGGGAGTTGGTAAGAGTATCCATGATAAGGGCATTAAGAGATGGTATAACTTATGGGATCTTAGTGTGTTGAATTTTCATCATGTTGAGGATATTGCTTTGTAGTTTGGATTAACCTATGAAGAGAAGGGATGGCTGAGTGAAATTATGGCTAGGAAAAAAGATTACTAGCCTACTGCTCTCTGTACCAGATCTTGTAATGGTTGGTGGCAAATAATGGTAAGTTAGCGAGTTGGCTCAAAATGTTGAATGATTTTTGCAAACTTGATGATAAATGGATCTTGAAAACTATGGATGATTGGAGAGAAGTGGACCCTAGAAGCTCTCTTGGTATATGGAAGAGGAAATTCAAAAGGGTATGGGTATCCACACCTTCATTTAAGTTAAATGTGGTCTTATGGAGGGTATTAGCAAAGAAGCTGCCCATGAAAGATAAGATAAGAGTTTTGAATCTTTCTCCTATATGTGTGTCTCCTATAGAAGGGAAGAAGAGTTGGTTAAGTATCTCGTGTGGGACTACAAAGAAGTCAAGAAATGCTAGAGGAAGATCACCACCTTACTTGAGAAGGCAGGCATGCATTAGAGATTTGCATGGAAACATGCCATTTTGGAGATAGAGCAAACCTTAATGATGTATCTTATAAAGTCTGGGTTGTCATCAGAGGGATCACAATGAGAGCCATATGGAACTGTAGGGATGCCACCTTGTTTGGTAGGCATAATTATGTTGGTGTTCTTGATTTTGTGCTTGAGCATTTTGATGTTATTGGGTAAAAATGACCTAGCTATGGTAAATGTAAAGAAAGTGCTTCTAAAGATGCTGGCATTTGGTTGAGAGATAATGTACATATTACTTTAGATAATACTACCTAATATTTTGCATTTTACAAAAATTCACCAACTCTACATCCAAAAGATAAAGTAAAATTTTTGAAGATGAATCTTCATTTGCCATCCCCTTGCATCTCCTTAGCTTGAAGAACCACAATTATCTTCAAACCCACAATGTTTGGAACTCTATGATTTGTACCTACTTAAATTACAAAGAGGAGTTCCAACCATCCACCAAAGCATAATAAAACCAACATTCAATATAGCTTGCCATGTCAACTTACTCACTTGCATAAAAAATAAAAGGTGAAGGCACACAAATATCTATGCAAAGAAGCATCGGAAGACTTTCAATGATCCCCATGACATAAGGTGTACAATAGAGCAATGATAAATCTTGATAAGATTCATCAATATGTGCATTATGTGAGCCTTTCTATTTTCATATAGTGAATCTCACTTCAAGAACATGATTTTTAAAACAAGATCCAATCAAGCAAAGATAATGTTTCCTCAATTTTGTGAAATAGTAAACATGTCATCAAAGGATTGAGAAAAGAGGCAAATGCTTCTATTAAAGGAAGACATTAAGGAGTATATAAACCTTTTTCTACTTCAATAAAGTACTTTTAAGATAATTTCTTGATAAATGATTTGATCTAGCATAAATGAAAGAGATTAAGAATAGTCTAGATAGATCATTCCCGATAAATGATTTAATCTAGCATAAATGAAAGAGATTAAGAATATTCTAGATAGATCATTCCTGATAAATGACCTTAGTATTATATAACCTTTATTGGTACTCAATAGGGCAAGGATCATATTCAATATGATCCCTATCTTTGAAATATATTGGTTAAGAATCATATTCTTTCGGATCTTTGTTTCAACTATCAAAACAACTAAGCCCCAATTAAGAGAAGAAAAGGTCAATACAAGGATTAGCTTATGAATCTTTCATCTTGTACTATCAAATTGGATTTATATCACCATGGTTGGTCTCGCCAAGAGACCAAATATATGCAAGAAGATCATGATTCATCATTTATTGGTGGGCACCCAAGTTATGCCATAAAACTTAATTAATTTGCAAAATTTTCTTCTAACCTAGTCTAAAGGTAGATGTTCTAAGATTCATAATTGAATGCCTTACATGTCAAGGGGTAAGGGAAGTTTATGAGCTCAACTAAAACTAAAATATTCCCATTGATTTATCTTATGCATCACTACACAATTTCCACACTCTCACATTAACCCCTCATTGTACCATCATATTACATCTTAGGAGGTTTTTTGGAAATCTTAGCATAGAAATATTTTTTAAAATGTGAGATAGTTGTATTAAGGTTACATAGTTACATCACTCATATATTGTTAAGATCAACTATCATGTATTTGCATTCAAAAAAAAAAAGATTGAGAAACTTACTCATTTCTCTATAGGTATTATCCTTGTTGCCTAGCAACTTGACCAAGATCTATGGGCCACCAAGATATCATTGGCATGATTAACTTTAAGAAAAACTAAGTCAATGATATTACTATTGGTAACTTCAAACGAAGCCGAGTTAACCTAGCCAATCAAGATTATCCTTCTAGGAGAGTAAGATGTTTTCAAACTTTAAACTTGTTGGTTTCTTTTCGAAAGGATTTCAACCCCTATGAGCTCTCAAGATAGAGACCAAAGCAAATTGGTTGGAAACTTATAACAACTCTTTATTTATGGGTAGCTAAGCTTTGACAATGTTAGAGTTAGCATCAATAAACATTTAGGAGCACAAGCAGTATACATTCGGTAATGGCAATGGTTTGTTGCAACCATTCTAAGTGGAATGGTTAACATTACATGATAGAGGATGAGTGACAACTGCAAGTAGAAGTGGGGCAAGAGGGAACCATATCCTAATACTTCTAAATTCAAAACTTCTAATAAAGTAACCCAGATAGTAGTTGAGGCATTCAAAAATAAAGCCTTAACCATTTGACAAAACATTAGTCCAAAATCACGCATCTCCAAGATAACCATGGCAAACTCATAGTAGACTTGATTGTACCCTTTATCCAAATCCATGTGAATTAGTAAGAAATCACATTTGATATTAAGTGCATGGTCAACCCCCAAGACTAAGTTTAGAATAGCATCGTGGAACATTTTTCCATGTACAATGTCATATTATCTTTTGTGAATTAACTTAGAAATCATGAACTTGATCCTAGTGGCCATAACATTAGAAGGCATGTAGGACATGGCTTAAGGTCTACTATTGTCTAGGGAATCTCCTCCCAACAAAATTAGGAATTAACTTCGTCATACTACATTCAATTTAATGAGAAGGCCCTTACATCATAAAAATAAACCTAAAGAAATCAAAATTAGACCAATAGAACATCCAAAAAGATTTTGACGTCACATTAAGGGATGGCCATGTCCCTTCATTGCATACCTCCATCTAATTATGCACCCCTCCACATACCATCAAGGTGATGATTATGCACATGTGATGACTTTATTGCCATCATTAGGTGCGAATGAGGTGACATTTGCCAAGTGATGCATGTCACACAATGAATTCCAAGAGGCCCTTTCACATCAACCGTGCAAGTGGTGCCATGAAATGATAATGATCCTATGAATCTACAATTAGGTGAAAGTCCCACAAACAACATGAGTATCACTCTATAGATCAGAACAAAGTTGCATACATTTGTTAGCTCACATGCTTAAGATATTAGGAGCATAGATGGTGAAGAAATATAAGTATTTCCAACTTACCTAATGCATCATAATGTCAAACATTATTGTCTTTACTTTGATTTCAGTAGTCAATGCTTCCATTTTACCTTAGCAGTGAGCAACACGCCTCCCTTTCGCTAGGTTGCCCATTTGCAAAGTAGCCTAAATGATGGACATGAAGGAGAAAATCTATCTCCTAGCTTTTTATTTTTTAGCCCAACCATGTCTAGCTTGACTTGTTTTAACAATCTAAGGAGAGTTATTATCCACCTTTCAAACACAATCATCAAATGCTCCCAATAAATATTGGAACTTTTCTCAAAACCCTATTGATACAAATAGATTTAGAGGTTTCCTACAATCTTGTCTAGTCGCACATATATGTTGGTAAATGGTCGAGCCCACCCATCCATCTTATTTAGTTACACTTTACCTTTTTTCCTTTCTTCCCTCTAGTAGCCTTCTTATCAAGTGAATCACAATCTTATTCATCTTATCAGGGGCCTTTCATGCTTTGGATGTGTTGATATTAGTCAATTGGAGCATTTCCTTATCTCCTCTTTGTAAAGCCTTTTCCTTAGGTTTCTCTCCCTTGTTGTGGCTAGCAAAAGCACTTATTGAATCTTCATTAGAGGTTGAACCTTTTGGTGCTTCAACCTTAGGGCTATCTCCTTAGGACCTTTGGTCAACTTGCTCACCACTCTTCTTATATGTCTCACCATTCTTGCTTTCCACCACCAAGGCCTCTTTCTTTGGTCAACTTGAGCAAAATTTCTAGACTTATGACAATGATAGTTAGTATTCAAGAAATTGGAGAATTGCAACTCATAGAGAGGCTCAAAGCCATGTGGCTATTTTAGACCTCCAAGCCTTTTAGGGTTCAAACATTTTTTTGTAGAGTATGCATGCCCTGCTATCCCCCTTAGGATTAGATGACAAAGGAAGTACATAAAGAACTTTTCCTAGAGCTAAGGCAAGGGCTCGTATTTTACTTTCAAAGACCACGTGTAGGTTGGGAAAATAAATCCATGCCAAACACTTGGAAGAAGGATATCCTCAATGATAATGTAGTTGGCAATAGCAAACTAAATAGAACAAGGTAAAACCTAGTTTCTATCCATTTGAGAGTCAATGAGGACATAGTCAAATCCCTCCCCCACAAAGTTTTATTACACTAAGTCAAAGTGAGATTGAAATGCAATAATAAACTAATGGGAGAACTTGTTCTCTTGATACCTAGATCATGAAATCAAAGTAAAAATGTAGAATGGAAAATCCATAGTACCTTTGATAAAACAAATCAAAGGATCAATAGTTACCTCGTGAAGCACTTAGGGGAGGAAAACAACATGCACCTCTTTGCATGGATGACAACATTTCTTGTTTGCATGGTCAATCTTTGCATGGATAACAACATTTGCATCTTTGTAAGGATAATTTTGTGTATAATGTGCAAGAGCTTGAGCAATCACTTGGACATCCACACTATTCTCTTTTACATGCGCATCATTTGACTCAACACCATATGCCATCAAGGCCTAGCTTCAAAACTTTGGGCTACACATAGCCTTCTTGTTCCATGCCTTCCCTAAGCTATTTAGCTTGCATGCATGCTAGATAGACATGTTGTAGAAGATGTGTTGCAACTTTCCTCTCACACTTCCCACCCAACAAATCCCACTCCTCAGATTATGAATCTGTACTAAGTGGTAGAGGGAAAGAACCAATGGCACTAGTAATCCCAAGAAAGGAAAATTTCCTAAGGAAGAGTAGAAAACTAAAGAAAATAAGAGTAATACCTTTGCTCCACTCACTAATGAAGGCGATCTCTTTGGATTTGACTTTTTTACAAATTGAATAAGGTCTCAAAAAGTCTTCATTATCTTCTAAAATCTCAAGGAGTTGTGAAAGAAAGCCAAAAGGGCAGCATGCAGAAGACTTCTATGTTAGAGAAAGCCTACCATAATGGCTTTGTTGGAAATCAATGTCAAATAGTATGATCTCAAATGCTTTTAATCTCCACAACTATGTGTGGTTTGTGTCCTCAACAAGTAGAGGAAGTGGGTGCCAAATGATTCTATGTAAAGAGAAACTTAAGCCTAGAATCAAATGGAGAAACAATGGTGGCCATGCAATAGTGGCTACTATCTATTTGAGAAAGGTCAAATGTTAAGTGAATGCACAATCTTAGTTGCAATTAGAATATGGCTGCAGATAATGGGGATAGATAGACTACATCTTATAGTTCCATGCTTGGCAACGAAAGAGAGAAATGGGCTAGCCTTTGTCTTAATCATGAACTTATTGACATTTCTCACTTATAGCCTCTAGGAATCTCCCAAAATTATAACATGGCATAATAGATACAGAGACAATTCATAGCAAGTGTCAATATTAGATCAGATACGTGTAAATCATGGGGGCTAGTGCATAGTACCTCACTCGAGGCGGCTAGTCTAGGTAGTCTTTAGAATCAATTTCCCCCAACTTTTGCATAGTAGTCTATTGCCATTTATTGTCAATATCACCCTCTTAAATGATAGAAGCACTTTGGAGCAAATGAAGAAGTGTTGATCTCAAGCCAATTAGGAACATATAGATTATATCCATAAGTTGAAGAGCTGCATAGATAAAATCACAAGTGAAGCTAAAAGGCATGTTAGAATTCAGGCTCTACATTGAAGTAAAAACATGGATTCTGCAATTACATTTGTGAGAAATTGGCTAGTTGTTATTCCTATTTCTTTTAACAACCCTATGCTTATTTGGCTTATTCAAGAAGTTAAACATTATTTGGCTACGGAGGAATGGCATAGAGTTAACTATATCAAAGGGAAGCGGATGCTAGGGGTTGATGCTCCAATTACCATCTTCTTCAAATCCATTAGTCAAGATAGGGGGGGTGCGAGGGGGGGGGGGGGGGGGGGATCATACTAACAATATGTTGATGGGATGGAGCCATCCAAATTGATTATGTTTCTATCATCAAGGTGTTTGTTAGGTATCTCGACTCAATTATTGGTGAAACATTGGTAGGGGGGGTTGGGGGGGGAAATCATACTAGCAATATGTGATGGGATGGAGCCATCCAAATTGATTGTGTTTCTATCATCAAGGTGTTTGTTAGGTATCTCGACTCAATTATTGGTGAAACATTGGTAGGGGGGTTGGGGGGGGAAATCATACTAGCAATATGTGATGGGATGGAGCCATCCAAATTGATTGTGTTTCTATCACCAAGGTGTTTGTTAGGTATCTCGGCTCAATTATTGGTGAAACATTGGTGGGGGGGTTGGGGGGGGGAATCATACTAGCAATATGTGATGGGATGGAGCCATCCAAATTGATTATGTTTCTATCACCAAGGTGTTTGTTAGGTATCTCGACTCAATTATTGGTGAAACATTGGTGGGCAAGCTAGATTCCAATAAGCTAGTAGATGCTTTTTTATTATCTCTAAAGGAGGTCATACCAAAGGAGATGACTACAATTCTCCAAGGAAGAACTTCAATTTGTAGTGAAGAAGATAGAGAGAGGGAAGACTCCATTCCTTGATGGCTCTCTAGTGGAGGCCTTTGAGGCTTTATGGGATGTGTGTAGCAATGACATTTGTACCTTTATAAATGCTTGCATGAAGCAAGGATCCCTCTCAACATTTTCCAATGAGGGATAATTATGCTCAAGCCATGCCAATGGTCTCTTATAATGCTAAATGCCTATTACAAATTGATTGTTAAAGCTTTAGCACTGAGAATTAAATATATTCTTCTTAGAATTCCTATAAACTTCCCAATATGGTTTCTTGCATGATAGAAAATTCATGATGTAATGCTTGATCTAATGGTATTTATTTTATATGCACTATAAAGTGGGCTCAATTTTTCCGACTTAATATAGATACAAACAAAGCATACAAATGGATATGATGGGATTTCCTACTGGAAGTCATGTCCAAGTTGGGATTTGGCACACAATCTTAGAACATGGTAAAAGCTTTGCTTGTCAATGCATGTGCAATGGTAGGAATTAATGGGTATATTTCACATTCCTTCCAAGCAAAAATATGTGAGATAGGGATGCATGTTGGCCTTGGTCCTATCCACAATTGCCACATGCCCACTTCTAAAGATGGTGGACTAAAGGCCACAAAACAAAGTGCTACAAGGGCGTTTATTACAAATCCTAAATGTGCACACAACTACTCATACATGATAATTGAAATTGACTCAAAGCTAATAAAAGAAATAAAGAATCACTTCTAATATGATCGATTTTCAAGAATCTTTGTACGTGATTACTAAATGTAAAATTTAAAATCCTCTACATCAACCTAGACAACTCACCTTAGTGGGTCTTGTAATTCAAATAAAGTCTTAGAGATAGGAGGATTATTCAAATAGCTTGAATTTCCTCTTTATCTTGGGATTTTAGCCAATGCAAAAGCATTGTGGCTTCTTGAGAAAATTGAAAGTAAAATTAAAAAATACTATGTATTTCCACTAAGTTTGCCTAGTACACTAGTGGTCATTGACAAGATCATGTCGCTAGTAGCAACATAAATAGGTTTACTGTCATCATTTAGTGAAGCCCAATGGGAAAAACTAGAGAAAACTTTGAGAGACTTCTTTGAAGCCATGGGGATACTCCTAGATGCACTCTATTGCATGAGATGTAGTCACTACCCCTAAGTGCAATGGACTTAGGAGCAATTGGAGCATAAAGCTTGTCAACCTAATCTTCAAATTACAGTTATGTGGATTGACTCCTTTCAATCATGGGCCATAGTTACTAGGTCCTATATATGTAATACAAAATTTCAGGGAGCAAACTAGAGCAATGTCATGTGGGAAGCTAAACTTGTCTATACCCCACTCAAACTCAATATTCCTAGGAATACAACAATCCAAGTGATAGTAGCTTTATGGAGAGAGGTTATAAAGAATTTAGAATGCAGAGAGCCAAAGTAAAATAAAACTAATGTCACCCTTAGGAGAGTTTTGAGGTTTTGTTCCTAACATTGACGTCCTTCAAAATTAAAGCCAATTTCTTAGTAGAGCTACCATCACCCTTGGTAGGTTTTATACCTTTCATCAAATTTCAAAAACCAAAAGCCAAAATCTTTACTTTGGAAGCCAATGTTTGTTCATGAATTCATGTTGCCATTTACATTTGTATATCTTGATCTCATCAAATTTAAGACATATGCATGAGTCCTCAAAGGCTACACCCTACTTTCGGGTGAAAATGGTTAATTATAATTTAGATCGCATTGTCAATAAATATCTACAATGCCTTTGTCTTATTATCATATCATCTCTTAAGAACTATTTATTTGTAGTATTTTCTATCTTATTTACTCTTGTGTACTAAGATAAAGGGACCAATTGAGTGAGAATTAATGGTCCCTCATTGAATCCTTTTTAATTTAGATGAGGTAAAGTTTTTTTAATAGGTAAATTGTATATCATATTAGACTCAACTAATAAAACGTTGGAGTACTTTGATATGTTTTATCAAGTAGACTAGTCATAAATGAAGGGTTCATAAAAAAGTGACAACAAGGGACATTCAAGGATGCATTACATTGGGTCAAGGACGTACTTTGGTGGTTACCCATAGTGATTTAAGAGAAGCAAGATTGCAACCCCCTTTTTTAACCCAAACTTGATCCTTTGGAGAGCCTTAGCCAACAAATTGCCCATTAGCTTGTTGAGACTTTTCTTTCTTTAGTCTTCTCCATCCCCTTTATGCAAGAGACAAGTTGAGTCTATCAAACCACTTATATGGGATTGCATAGAAGCTAAACTTACTGGATTTGTTTGAGGAATACTATGAAAAGTATTGCTTGTAGGATGAGTAGAATTAGAAGTGTTTCTCTTTGGTGACAAGGGCAACATGAATGAGGAGATATGGGCTATTATCTATGCTTTGATGTTTATTAGGGTTGTTTTCATGCCATGATATTTAGGCCCGTTCTCCATGCTTTGATGTTTATAGCCATTTGGAATTGTCCAAACATGCTTCTTTTTGCTCAAATACGGTTCCCCTAGTCTAGCTACAATTTTTTAATCACTCATCTAAAGGATGATATGTTTACAATTGCTTGTATTTTGGAAAAAAAAGACTAGTACCTTTTATGTAGTCAAGGAAAAGCTCATATGCTATACTCATCTCTCTAGAGATGTTATGCACGATATAATACTACTTGTGCATTTTAAAAAAAGGATGCATTGTGTTGAGGCTCAAGTGTTCAATTCCCATCAATTCTATATCTAATATGTATAGATTTGTGTCATAGCTTCAAGTGGTTAAAAATGATGCATCTTTTGTGCACAAATTTCACTAAATTGGGGTCTGATCTGTTTTGCTCTTACGTGCATCACTCTATGAGCCCCTTTACCCTATTGTTGCTATTAATGGGAAGCTCTAAGATAATCTGTCAACACAATAACATATCTTCTAGTCTCATATTTGATAACATCTCACATGATACACATGTTAACATTAACATTTTTGGAATTTATTGTATTTTACAAACATGATTAAGCATAAAACCCTTAGGGTAATGATGTACTTGTATTGCATCTTCCTCTAAATAAAATGAGGATGGGGACGAACACACTAAGTATATGTGCAAATTGCTAACACACACACACACACACACACACACACACACACACACACACACACACACACACACACACACACACACACACACACACACACACACACACACACACACACACACACACACACACACACACACACACACACACACACACACACACACACACACACACACACACACACACACACACACACACACACACACACACACACGTGGGGGATGCTCCTACTACTTTGCAACATAGTAGAATCATATATCATTGATAAATAAGCGCAAGTTGGAAAGATCTTGCAACAATAAGAGTAGGGTTGACGAAGCTGGATACATTTTGGCATTATAGTTCCTATTTTAGGTTTGTGTGGTGCACAAAGCTACTGATCTAATAAATAAGAGTAAAATCTAAGAAAAGCATCCCTCTTTGTTAGCTCCCACATGCAAGTACAAGGAATGTAGAAGCCGAATACACAAAAAGTTGGCTCATTTTGTAGTTTAGCATAAAGAATATGACAGGAGAGAGAAGAAGTTGCAAAAGGGAGAGAGTGTGTGGATGGAGATGGACTATGCCCCCTTCCTAAGCCTAAGAGGATGAACATGGAAGCCATCAAAAAAGAATTACACAACAACCCAAGCAACCAAATGAGTGATGCAAAGGAGCAATCTATGAAGGGAAGAAAGGCCTACATCCTATTAAAGCTCAAAGACAAATATACATAATACTCCTTGGTAGGGTGTATTTCTATTTCTTAGGATGCATCCCTAGCAAGGGTGAGTTTGCCAAGTGGTTCTCTATGGGATTCCAAGCACGGCCATCATCCTACTAATATCAATTTTCAAGAAAAGGCTTCTTCTTTGCTTTGTTGGGAAATGGTGATGAGTGTGACTTTGTTATGGGTAGTGTAATGGGCTTGCAAGAAATTTGATAAGTGCAATAATTTAGGCCACCAACTTCTCACTCAAGCACACGTAGCTCTAAAGTGCCATGTATGAATCCATTTGCTTGCACTTGCAAACCAATTGGAGGAAGAAATCAACTCATTGGCAAGAAGCTTTGGGAGAGTGTTGTATGCCTTAAAAATGCATGCAAAAAGTCATGTAGGTCTAAAATAGAGTATGTAAGCATTGCATGCCAAGAGAACTTTGATGGCCCATGAGAAGGATAATCAAGTTGACAAGGATAACACCCGATCAACAAGCTTGAGGGGCAATGGTAAAAATAGGTGTAAGAATAAACCATATCTCCAAAAACATGCTAAATAGCTACTAGTTGACATGAATGTGTGCACTAGCTTGGGGACATTGATGAACATTTCTATTACATCTAAGGAGAGTAGAATGATAAGTATGCTCACCATTATAGCTTGGAATATTAAGAGCTTCTCAAGTGAAGGGAGAAGAGCTACATGCCTAGCACTTATTAGAAACTTCAAGCCCAACTTCCTCACCTTCCAAGAAGTCAAGGTAAAAAATGAGATGGAGAAAAGGATCCAAGCGAAAGGATATGATTGGTATGCTAAGCCTAAACAAGAGGAAGGGGAGGAATGATACTATGTAGCAAGAAGGAGCTTAGAGCGGAAAAGCGGTGGAGTAATAGTAGCAATGAGAGCTAATATCAAAGGGAAAGGAATCCAAATATTATGTATATGTTGAATGAATCAAAGGCAAGGGTTGTTATGAGCATAGCAAGGGCTCTTTGAGAGCAAGGAGATTGCTCTCACAACTTACAAGAGAAGAATTTGAAAGTGAAATTGAACTAGAACTTGATTACAAGAGAATTATCACAAGAACATGGCTTTTGATTACTAAACAAGACTTAATACAAGACAATAGTAGAACAAGACAAGGATTGGAAGGGGACTTACGTTGCGGGAGCCTCATAACTAGTGTTGGCAAGACTAAAGGGGCTTGTAGCCCAAGACCCCTATTTATAAAAGAATTGAGGAGGTTAAGGGGAAGCTTTTGGGTGATGATATCATTATATTGACAAAAAAAATCATTGATATAAAAGATGACATAAGCAATGTTGATGTCAGTGTTGATGCAAGCTCTTCTAGAACTTTCCAAAGAATTATCTAGAACTTTCTTAGAATCGTTTAGTAATTTCTCGAATATTTTGGAATGTTCTAGAACATTTTGGAATCTTTTAGAAACTTCATGGACTAGGTGCTATACCACCTTGCATATGAACCAAGGGTTGTCCTTGCTTGAGCATTCGTTACATTAGCCCCGCTTTTCTAGCATCGAGTACCATGAGGGGCAATGGTGAGCTTTTGAATAGGCCTTGTCTTGGTTAGGCATTGAAGATGATATTTGCAAAGCTTAAGAGGAGCTCTTAGAAGATGTGAAGCTGGTTCCCCTGTTCATTCACTTGTATCATAGCCCTTCCAATTGACAAGATACAGTAATCTACCTCTTGAAATTCTCAAATCCAAGATTTTGTCTACTTCATATTCTCCGTGATTTTCAATTATGATTGGAGGTGATGACTTTGGTATTCTTCTCGGGATATTGGATGTATAACATGACTCCAAGACTAAAACATGGAATACAATATGGATTTTTATGGATGGGGGAAGCTAGAGACAATAGGTGGCTTGACTTACTTTGCTAAGAATCTTAAAGGGCCCAAGTCGTTGATAATCAAGTTTTTGGGAGGGGTGAGAAGAACATAGATCATGTTGAAAAAGACAAACTTGATCTCCAATTTTGTATGATGGGTATAGCATGCAAAGCTTATATGCATTTCTCTACACATGGGAATGTAGCATGGCACATGTAGGATAGAGGTGATGGTACAATCAAGGTAAATCTTTTTAATAGTTATTGGTCAGAAAGGACTGGAAATAACCAAAAACATTGAAAAAGTACAACATTGAAAGCTATGATAGTGATCATCACTAATCAAAAAGTCCCTCAAGCCATGGTGGTGTACCCTCCTTTCTTATAGTTGTGGTGGGTGTAGCATCCACTCCCAATGGTGCAAGCCAATCACTAGAGGTGGATGCAATTCACTCAAGGTGAAGCCTGATCACTCTAGTCAAGGTGATCATGTACCATATATTGAGGTGATGGTATCAAGAGCTAGAGCATCCCACACTCACAGTCATGACAATTTTCCCCCAAATATGTAGTCATTGTGATGTGGAGCATGGAGTCTTGGTGGTCATTGTGAACATGCTACATGTGGTACCCTTCACATATTATGCTATGGACTACCACCAAAGTCTTGAACCATGATCCAACTATTACCATAAGCACGGGAAGCAACTCATACCCCCACTAATGTCTACTTTAATCTAAAACCATAAATGAGAAATGTAATGAAATAATGGAATTTGTATTCTTACTAGCAATCATATTATTGGATGCTTCTGAGTCTATATACCACACATCCTCTGTGCAAGCCTCTCTAGGCACATTATCCTACATGAGTCATAGAAATTTTTCTATTAAACTCTCCCTCACTTGCATTGCTTATCTATAGCTGTTGGATTCTTTTCCTATGATCCTACATTATTGTCTATCCTTGGGTGTTGACTATGATTAGCAAAGAATGGTGTGAATTGAGTGGACACATGGGAGGAATTATTGTATACAAACTCAACAAGGGGTAATAGAACCACCCAATTGCCTTGATGATAGTTGATTGTGTATCTAAGGTATTGCTCCAAGGCTCGATTCACTCTTTTTTTTTGTCCATCACTCAATGTGGGTGATTGACTGGAAAAAAAACTCGCTTGTAGTCCCTAAAGTTTAAATAGGCTTCTCTAAAACCCATATATAAACTAGGGGCCATGATCATAGACAATATCATCAGTTAACCTGTGGTGTTGATTTACTTGTTCCAGGAAGAGCCTTGCTATCCCTTCCCTATTAATACTCTTAGTTGTTGGGATAAAGTGCACCATTTTTGTGAATCAATCAACCACCACCAAGATGGAATCATACCCTTTGGAAGATGGTAGTTCGATAATGAATTCCATAGCATTAAATAAATTGCATGAAGTAGGCTTGTATGAAAAGTTGAAAAAATGTTCTTTCCATCAAACTAAAGTCTACTTTTTGGGATATGCTATTTTTGAGAAGGGAATTTCTATAAACCCTAAGAAGGTACAAACTAATCTGGAATGGGAGCCTCCTTCATTTATGTGAGATGTTCAATGCTTCTTGGGATTTGCAAATTTTTATTAAATCTTTATTAAGGACTACTCTAGTATTGCTGCCCCTCTAACCAACCTATTTGGAAAGGACAAGTTTGTATGGGATTAGAAAGATAAAGAAGCTTTCAAAGATTAAGGCAAGCTTTCACCTCAACACCCATTCTCATCCATGCACATCCATTGAAGCCCTTTATCATGGAGACATATACCTTAGATTTTGCACTTGGATCTGTTCTCTCCCATATCAATGACAATCGAGTTCATCCAGCAGCTTTCCACTCAACAAAATTATATGGTGCAAAAATCAAGTATGAAATTCATAATAAAGAACTTCTAGCTATTGATTCCTTGGAGACTTGGTGACAACTACTTCAAGGCACCCCTCGTAATATCACTATCTATACTAATGTAAGGATCTAGACTACTTTATGACTTCTCATGTCTTGAATCATCACCAATCGAGATGGAGTGGATTCCTATCTAGATTTGACTTCATCATTACCTATAGGCTTGGCCACCAACAATTGAAGGCATATGCTTTATCTTGAAGATCCTAGTTGGCACCAAAAGAAGGTGATAAAGCCCATGACCAATAGGATTCAATAATCTTAAAACCTGAGTAGCTCAAGTTAAGGGTAGTTATCCTCAATAAAGCCCGAGAAGACTTTGGATTCTTATCAAATGTCAAGAAAGAAATTACAAAAGAGTCATTCGCCAAGGACATAAGGAGGCACTTACATTAAGGCCAAGAACAAACATAAAGGGATTTCTAGGACATTGATGGGACGCATTATAATTAAGCACTCCTCTATATTCCTCTTAGTCCTTCGTAAGTGGATATAGTAAAAAAGAGACATGTTCTCCCCTCAACATAGCATTTTGGGGTTAACAAGACAATCGAGCTAGTTTCAAGGGACTTTTGGTGGCCACAAATGTGGAAGCTAGTCAAGGAATTTGTGCGTTCTTGTTTGTGACACATGCAAAAGTCCCTCGTCGTCAACCTTATGGCTTTCTTCAATTGTAACTTATTCCAAGTAAGCCATAGTCATCTTTAATTTCATCAAAATAGATCACAATAAAGTCATCCAAGTATTCTTGAAGATATCATCAATCATATGTTAGAAAACTATTAGAGCATTCGTGAGACCAAATGGAATGACAACATATTCAAAATGCCCATATCTTGTGCATAAAGTCATGTTACATTTATCGCCTTCCTTTATCTTGAGAAGATTGTAAGTGCCACAAAGATCTATCTTGGTGAAGACTTTGGCTTTTCCAAGTCATTCAAGGAGTTCTAGAATCAAGGGAAGAGGGTAATGATTCTTGATAGTAATCTTATTGAACCCTTTATATAACACACACACATGCGCGTGCGTGTGCGAAGGGATCTATCTTTTTTCTTAACGAATAGAAATTGGGACACTTGATGGAGATTTTGAATGATGTATGAATCCCTTGGCAAGATTCTCATCAATATATTTATTGAGCTATGCTAATTCATATTGGGATTGCTTATAGATGGGGTGGAAAGGAGGTTCAGCTCCTTCTTGTAAATCTATTGCACAATCATAGTCAGTGTTCTAGTAGCATATCCACATTCTTCTTTTCAAACATGTCCTTGAACTTTGTATATTGAGCTCCAGGTTTTCATCCATTAACTTCTCCATTGGAATTGCATTTTTTAAGAAATGGATTCTTATTTGCTTGACACATGAATATATTTACCCCAATGTATATTGGTCGAGAATTCTTTCTTTTATAATTTTGCACTGGAATTGGTTCAATCTTTCTAGACCTCCACTTAATGTCAAGGTAATGTAATTCTAGCCATGATAGCTCAATAGCAACGTGTCCATTTGGGCAATGGATGATGTTGAAGGCTATATCTAATATAAGACTCCTTAGGGTACCTTTCATGGGTTGAGTCTCATACCTGATATCTCTTGAAGCAAGGGATCAACCATCAATTACTTATGCACATAGTGGCTTTGCTTTCCTTAAAAGCTGTATACCATGTTGCTTTGCAAATTTCTCATCCATGAAGCATGTTGTGACTCCAAATTCTAACAAAGCTTGTCCATTCATTTGTCTTCCCTCTTGTCCATTTATTTGTCTTCCTCAAGGTGAACCTTTATTAGTGACATAGAGCTAAATGTTGGATCTGCAGATAGAGGGATATCTTCTTTTGGATTTCTTAAAGCTTTGTCAAGCATCATGGTTTCTACTAAGGTTGGATGTCGACGTTTCCTGATAGTGATGGAGCAATGTTGCCATGAATTCTCATCCTTCCTTGTTATGACAATATTTAGCTATGTGTCTTGAGCCATACGGTTTCTACTAAGGTTGGAGGTTGACGTTTCCCGACAATGATGGAGTAATGTTACCATGAATTCTCATCCTTCCTTTGTTAGGTGTCCCAACTGGCCACAATACATGCATAATCCATTAATGGGCAACCTTTGTTTTTCTTGAGTTGTTAATGGGTTGAACCATGTCATATCAATTTGCATAGGCTTTGCCTTAGATACTTGGTCTTCTTGGGTAGTTGGGTCTTCACAAGTTGATGCTAGGAGGCATATTCCACAGTGGATTCCATGAGGTTTTACGGTGGATTCCGTAATATTTTATTACCGACGCTCATACACAAAGTGGATTCTTTGTGTGAGAAGTCGATGGGGACGCCTATCCTTTTCGGGCGTTTTGTTAATTTTATGTGTACATGGGTGATTCCATAGCAGGTGATTCTGCAAAATACATATTTAAATTAATAAACGTTTATGAGTTTAGAGTGCGCACTCGTGATAAATTAAGGTTAGGATTGATTTCTAACCAATTTATTTATGTAGCTGAAGACTGCTAGGTATTCACTTTTGTCGGTTTAATTGTATTATTTTTCTAACAATTGTGAATGCTTCAGTTGGTGTGTAGAGCAAGCAGCGGTGGCAGTGGAAAGCATTGGAGGATAGCGTGTATTCAAATTTATCGTCAATATTTTGATGGGCGCGTGTCTTAGGCATGGCGCCTATATTTTATCGCACTTATTTATCAAGGCACTTGATATGTATTTATTATTTTTGTATGCGTATGGTGCACGATTTAGATATTTGTATTGGACATTGTATTTGGGTATGCCTGACTTCTTGGGCGCCCATTAGCTTTAATTCTTTATTGGCACAAAAGCAAACTCAAATGCTAAAGCGTGCTATTTTGTAATTTGGGCTATTATTTGAGCTTGAAAATGAATAATATATGAAATACATGCTTTGTGGAGCGCTCACACAAGGCATGGGGGGAGATTGCACCCAATTGGTCTTTTGTTCATGTCGTGCAAGCTTTTTACATTGATTTGTGTGCAAAAAGTAGAGTTCTTTTGTTCTTGGGGACCTTCTGACGCTCACTACGCGCACATACGGCGACCGATCTGTGTACCACAAGTCTTCATTATCCTTGAATTCAAAGTGTTTCCTTGACATCATTCTTGTTGGCAAGACTAAAGGGCTTATACCCCAAGACCCCTATTCATACTAAAATTGAGGAGGTTAATGTGAAGCTTCTAGATGATGACATCATTAATAACATAAGCATCTTATGTCATGTGATGCCATAAGCAATGTTGATGTAAGTGTTGATGCAAGCCTGTTCTAGAACTAAAGAATTATTTAGAACCTTCTTAGAATCGTATAGTACTTTCTTGAATGTTCTAGAATGTTTTGAAATCTTCTAGAAACTCCATGCAACTAGGGGATACTAGCTTGCATATGAACCAAGGGTTGTCCTTGCTTGAGCATCCGTTACAAGGGTTGCACTTTGCGTAAAAATTAAGCTTGATCAATCAATAGGATTTAGAAGCAAAACTCACTTCCGATGGTAACCCCAGAGAGGAACTGGGAGAAATGCATAAAGGAAATAGTTGCTTTCTCGAAAGGCTATGGGTGCAACAAGGCCAAGTGCAAGAGATAGATCTTCAAGTTTGAAGCTAAATTCAAAACTAGCATCTTAGAGGTTCTTGTAATGGACATTGAGGACTTGCACATGCCAATAATGCAAGGAGTAAAAGGTTTCCTAAAGACCAAGGAACATTGCAAGTTGGAGGTAACCAAGGTGCAACTTTAACTCAAATGGAAGATGCAAAGTGAAGGCCCAAACCAATAACTCAAACATGCTAGTAGTTGAAGAAAAATCACTGTTGTAGGTGTATTGGTTGTTCTTTACGACCTTGGGCTCTAAACTTAGCTCGCAAGACCAAGTGCATCTTCTTGGGATGGCAAGGCTTGCAACATTGGATCCATGACTTGGGGTTTAAGATAATCAATCTAGGAGGAGTCATAATATACTTAGGGATAGATATAACTATGGCCAAGAGGTTTTAGTGGTTAAAGGAGAAGGTGAAAATCAAGTGGCATGGGCAAACCTGGGGATTGGCAAGAAGAGTAGTTGTACTACAAAGCATCCTCTCTTCATACACACTATTTGTTAGGTCATTGTTTGGGTTCTTCCAAGCATGTTAGAAAAAGATAGAAGCACTTATACGAGAGTACATATGGAGCTACAAGAACAAGGAGAAGCTAGTTGTAATTAGTTGGGATCAACTAACCACCCCTAAAGGCGATGGTGGCTATGATGGCCAAGTCAAGAAAGCTTATTCTTTTAGTCTCGAATGTGGAGGGAAGCCAACCATGGACAATAGTATTTAAGCATGTTATTGGAAGAAGCTCAACTCTCCCCAAGCTTGAAGGGGGGAATGGGTTGGAACGACAAGTTACTCTTGGGACTAAGGTGAAACTATAGATCAAGGGTTTTGAAGTGTTCAAATACATTATAGTCATCTTGAGGCAAGTTACTCTTGGGACCAAGGTGAAACTATAGATCAAGGGTCTTGATGTTTTCAATGCCATCACAATCATCTCAAGACAAGTCTCGAGTCAAATGAGGTGCATAGGGGATTAAAGGGGGAACCCCTCACTCCTCCATATGGGGTCTATGATGGTGACCATGGCAAGGCCCAAGGTAGCAAACAAGATTACAACAAAAGGGATTTGGGTGGTGTGGTTGGAGGTTTGGGATCCAAGCAGACTAAGTTGGAAATTAGGGAACTGGTTTAAGACCAAGTTCAATGTCACCAACAAGGAGTTGGAATGGATGCAGAGGCTTACTAAAAAAAAAAGGAGGACTTTTGATCAACTTTAGATGTCCCCAAAAAGGGAAGGATCATCTCATACTAAGCAAACAACAAGAAGGTGAGATTGCATGACCTCAAGGGTAGGTGAGGCAAAGGGCCTACAAAAGCTGGAGGGTGGTTGGAAGCATAATTTCCTAAATGACCCCCTTAAGATCTGGTCAAGCAGATATAGGAGATGTCCAACCCTTCAAATATCCTTAACATGTTTCTCTAGAGGGTGATGTTTTGGAAATTTCCAACAAAGAAGATGATTAGGAAATTCAGGCAAATTAGTTTCATGTGCTTCTTCTACACTCAAAAGGAGGAGGTCACATTTCACTTATTCTAGGAATGCCATAATGCAAGGAAGATATGGAGAACTTTTGAGTGGTCGTCTTACACATGATAAAAAATGCTTTGGGAAATGCTCTCATGTAGTAATAAAGGCTCAAAACAAAAATGTGCAAGCCTCCAATTTGGAGGGTTCCCCAACTTTTGGTAGTCCCCTTTTCTTCTCAAAGCAAATTGACGAGCACGGAACTATTTTTCTAAGTTTTTAAGTCTTCATTTCAAGGGTAATCTATTTTGTACCTTTCTCTAGGAGGGTCTTTCTTGGGTAAGGGGGTTTTCGTGCGGGCCACAATTAATCACTTTAGCGTAAACCAAAGGAAGAATAGTTATAGAAATTGGGCCTAGTTTGGAGTGCGAAGACAATTAACAATTGCCCACTGGTATGCAAAGGAAACCTCACACAATTTATGTGTAAAAGACTAATTGCCCCTAAAACCCCGCTTGAAGGGTGTTGTCACTTGTGGGCTTCAAAGTTCAAACATTAGGCCATGACGATCTGCACAATAGTGTTTCATGGGGGATGGTCACAACATTAAAAAAAGCATGGCACGATGCAATCAACCGATAGTTCATAAGCGAGAGTGCAAGTCAAGACATTAAATGTGATTTAAAGACTGTGCGACAACAATCGCACGCAGGTCGAATGTGACTGTAAGTTCAGTGCCGCATTAAGGCAAACTTGTGTGAAGAAGCCCGGAACGCCCGATGGAATTAGCAAAGACCGCATGCTGCCTCAAGAGAAAATGCGTTTTTACTTCCCGTGGTCCGTATTGTTAGGCCGGCATACATAAGCGTGCAAATATATATATATAGAGATATAATATATATAGAGATATACATAGTAGTTTACCGAGCAAGCATGCAAATTTCATAGCACCAGATTTCCCAGCTCAATAAAATGGATTAATTTAATATTGTCAAAATTTCCAGTTCAATAAAATGGATTAATTTAATCCAGCGATCCTCGAAGAGAGAGGAATAAACGCGCAACCGAAGTAAAAGAACCAAACACAAGGAGGCAAGAAGAAGACGAATCTTTATTTCACTGCAGAAAAAAACACACGCTCCTCTCTCTCTCTCTCCCCCCTCTCTCTTTTCTTCTCTCGAGAGTCGAAGGGAGGCGGAAGGCCTCGCCAACCTAGGGCACTTGTCCCTTTCCCTCCTGCCGATCGCCATCTCTTTCGGCGTTTTAATGGCAGCACAAGCATCTGCTACAGGTGGCATAGAGCCTTGAACCTTTCGAAGCGCAGACAGAAGGTGGAGGGCTCTGAAAAGGTCCGTGGCGTATAGAACGCAGACCAAGAGAAAGAAGAGCAAGTGACAGAGCGATAGGTAGAGAGCGCGCGCGCGCGACTCAGAGCTGCATCAGTGGTACAGAAACGAAAGGATCTGTATCGAAGGCTTGATGCGCAGGACGGGAAGCTGTCCATGACGGCGACTGCACAAGCTCAGAGCTAAGAGCCATATATGACACGATGATGTTGGATCATTTGTAGCTGTGAAAGCCTGTGTAAAAGGAAGGGCGGCACCTATACCTCTTGATCGATGATTTGAAAGCCGTAGAGAGAGAGAGAGAGAGAGAGAGAGAGAGAGAGAGAGAGAGAGAGAGAGAGAGAGAGAGAGAGAGAGAGAGAGAGGCAGGCGATCAGAGTGCTGGAGTGTTTTTTCCTTTTCCTCCTGTAGAGAGTCGATCGAAAGAAGGCTGGGCAGCCTGGGCTTGTCCGATCGTTTTTTTTTTCAAAGCGATGATGATTAAAAAGAGAGATGTCTAGTCTTTTTTAGCGTATGCCTAAATATCATTCCATGCCAGCATCGATCATTGTTGCCATCACCATTTGCCTCCGCCTTTGCAAACGTTTTCTGCGATAGCGGCCAAAGATATCACCGATATCACCGGCTTAGACCCACGGTTGGCTTGATATTCCTCGGCGCGGCGATCGGAGAATCATCACCAGCTGAATCCGGAGGCAAAAGGAAAGCTTATTTTGCGCCATGGCGGCCAACAAGCACTCCCGCAAGCGGCAGCTTTTCTCCTTCTTCCCTCTTTCTGTGTAATGTACATCACATTGCCTCTCCTTAACTTTCTTCTCATTTCTAGCACCGCAAGGTTTCATGTATAGCACCTCCACCGAGAGATAAAAGCTAACCATCTGGAAGTAGGTTTGTGTTCCTTGGGAGGAAGCCGGAGATCATTCCTATTCTTTAGGAAGCTACTCGTCTAGTGCCCCGTGCTCATCGGAAGGAGTCTCTGTTTTTTTTTCCTCCTCTGCGCGTAAGTCCTCCTTCACACGATTAAGAAGATTCTTTTTCCGGGCTTGTGCGCGATATCGGTTCTTCTAGTAGGCAATGCACCTTCTCCCCTCCATATTAGGATCATAGACCTGTCCTCCTAGCAGCTCACTGACTGTCTTGTTGTGCCACCTCTTTGGCTTCGGCATGGAAACAGACGAAGAAATTGAAAGGCTGCTTGGAGAAATCCCCCGGGCAACTTCTGCGCCTCCAGACATGGATGCCTACCAACAGCCTTTGCAAGGGTTGCATCCAGCCGGCTTTCTTGATTCTTCTCGTTTTTATGACTCCGCCTCGCAGAAGAAAGAGCTGCCTTCTAGTTTCTCCGATTCCTGTGTGCCCAACCTGCATCAGGCCCCCCGTGTGCGTGCCAGAATCCCTCAGTCTTGTATGACACACCATGCTTCGTACACCGATGAATCGATATTGCGTGCAACACTTGCCAACTTGCACCTTCAAAGTGCGTCTGATTCTTTACAACCGGTGCTCAATAATGGAAATGCATATGCGGATGAAACTCACATGCTTGCAATCCCCTCTCAAGCACCACCAGCACTGAAACCTTCTCCGATTAGCAATGAGATCATTCGTATGGGCGGCTTGCCTTTTCCTCCTGCAGTTGATGAAACGGCATTGATGAGGCGGCGCCAAGGGCTTGCTTGGTATTCTTCTCAGCAGACACCCACCTTAGATTGGCGGTGCTTCCAGGCACAAAAACCTCTGGTTGATTATCGTACTTTACCTCAGGCAACAACGTTTCCGATTGCATCATCTGTCCAGTCTGCTCCTGGATCAGGAGTTTATGGAGCTGCATCGCAGGAGTATCTAGACAATCGGCTCTTGGCTTATATGCAGCAGCCAAAGCTAGAGCTTGCTCGGCAAGTTATGGAGGACAGACAAAGGTTGCAGCATTTGCAGTCTGCATTATATTCGGGCCTGCAGACTCATCATCCTCTTGGAGCACCAAAACATTTCAGTCAGCTTCCAGGGATCACAGTTTCAGGGCAGCATCAGGGTGCTACCATACCTCAGAGAGGTTCGACAGCTAAAAACACTTGCTGCAGGTTCTATTTGCAGGGTCAATGCACTCGAGGTAATTCCTGTCCCTTCTTACATCTTGGGGGCCATGGGGGAGATTACACAGCTCCCTTTTCTGTGGTGGAGACCTTATCAGGGTTCTGCCAAGATGAAAGAGTTGGCAAAATATCTTCAAATAGGTTTCTTTCCTGCCAGAAGCTGCAAATCGATGGAGCTGGAGAAGACTTGGTGGACTTCAGTGGTCAGAGGAGGAGGAAAGATGCTGGCATTTTTCCAGTTGGGCATGATCTTACTGACGGTGAAGCCTTTTTTGAGGAACCAGGCCTCCCAGGGATCCTCAGTTCAGATGAACACCCTTTGAACCAGCTAATGAAATTTACATCTTTAGATGAAATAGAGGGTCGTATATATAGTGTGGCTAAAGATCAGCATGGCTGCCGCTTCTTGCAGAGAAAGTTTGATGAAGGAAAGGCTGAAGATATAGAGAAGATTTTCTTGGAGATCAAAGACCATATAGTTGAACTTATGACAGATCCTTTTGGTAACTACCTTGTGCAGAAGCTTCTGGAGGTGTGCAATGAATCCCACTGTATGAGCATTTTGGAGACTGTGACCAAGGATGATGATCTCATCTCCATTGCCTTGAATATGCATGGGTATGATATTGTGAATCATCTTTTTACTTGAAGTCTAATAAAATTTCCATCGGGAAAGTATGTGTTATTTGAATCTGCAATGAACACGTTGAAATATTGTTGCTTTTCCTTTGACTTGGCAGAACAAGAGCTGTTCAAAAGCTGATAGAAACATTGCACACTCCTGAACAGATATCTATGGTCATTTCAGCATTGAAGAGAGGGGTTGTCACTTTAATAAAAGATTTGAATGGAAATCATGTGGTACAGAGATGCTTACAACGCCTCAGCAATGATGACAGCCAGGTATGAAACCTAATGTGTCTGCAAGATGGTGAAGCTGATTCAGTATTCAATATTCCTGTGCAAATGCAGCAAAATCGAGTATCAATACTAAAGAGACATTAAAAGGATTGTGTTATTGTTAACAGATGTGGTTGGTTTTGGACAGTTCATATTTGATGCAGCAGCAGCACATTGTGTGGAGATTGCTTCACATCGACATGGGTGCTGTGTCCTGCAGCGGTGTGTGGATTTTTCATCTGGGATGCAGAGGCAATATCTGGTTGCTGAAATTGCTGCAAATGCCCTTGTACTTTCTCAAGATCCATTTGGGTAAAGTGACATACCCTCTGCTAGCATTTAGGTTAAAACATTTGGTTTAATCGTAGGTTTTGTCAAGAGCTCACAATATGATGGCTTTCATGTGTGTCTGAAGCATACCTTAAAACACAAGCAAAGCTTAGATTGTACTTGCTTGACACATATTGGTAAAACTTGTCATTTGAGAGTGGGGCTTAAGAAGCTTAATGAATTGAGTACATAGAAAAGTGTGATAGCATATTTATTGACACACACAGCTTATTGCTATAAAAGTATATCTTGCTTTCCATGTGTGGTAGCTCATCAAAGTCCAAGAATGAGCTTAAAGTTTTGCAACTCTAAGAAGACCATCCACTAATCTTCAACCTTGTGCAATGGTTGGCAGCTGCACATTATCAAAGAAGCAAAGTCATGCCCAAGGTCATTGCATAATGAACACACAAGAAAAGCTAGGCTCACAAATTGCATATCAAGTTGTAGTGTTTGATACTTGTACAAAAGAACAAGTCCACCTAGGAGGAGCCAATCAAAAGCATTGATCTAGTATTGTATTAGAGTGTTTCTAGTGAGGCCATAAGTTGCTCTCTCAACCATCACAAACTGTTGTTTACGTAACATGAATCAAACATCTACAGTTAGTATACATAAGAAGACTCCATGTGAGTAGCTTTATGGATATAAGCCTGACATTAGACACTTGAAAGTATTTGTCAACATTGCATATGTCCATGTACCTAATGAGAAATGAAAAAAGGTTGATTCGAAAGCAATGAAGACTGTCTTTATGGGTTATTCGTAGGAATTGAAGGCATATAAGTGTTCCATTTATTCATGAGACCTTGATCAGTCGTAAATTGGACGAACAAGAAAGTCTCTTCAAGTGTTTGGAACTAGGTAGGTAAGATTGGTCACTCACTTATGAAGAAGTCTTTGCTTTCACAATTGCGGCTTTTTAAATCCACTATCACTTTGGCCTTTAAATACGATATCAATCTCTAGTGAGGTGCATCCTCCTACCATAGATCCAATAGTGGTCTTATTTCTTTAGAGCCATACTTGATTTGTGAAGGCACTAGCTATGAAAGTATTTTTCCAAGCTCCCTTGTTGACAACACTTTAGTGACAATCAAAGCTTATACTTTTGGAAAATGTAAAATAATGTATAGCTTTTGTCAATGGCTAGTCCTTAGACTTGATGCGATAGTGTTAAGAAGATCTAAAGGGCCTCAACCTTGATAGAAAAGCATATATCAACTCTTCACTAATGAAGTGTAAGTTGGTTTGAATGTTCTCTCTCGTAGAATGCTCTCAACGCTCCTCATTGGGCATGAAATATCTCCATTGGTCATGAAATGTCTTCGAAGAAGGATGAACAACATAGTGATCAAGTGTAAGGCTCAACATCAATATGGCAAAGGCCTTACTCCTAAAAAATGCATACATGTAAGTCTAGATTATGAAAACACATGTAGCAAGGGCACAAGTAAAACGCAATCAAGAGGATATCATATTGCAACCACACGATCTATCTTAAACCCAAACCACAAGTTCTGTACATATCCCATATACAATCTTCATACATGTATTTACAAGTTGTCAATTAGCACGTGTGGTGGAGGAATTGTATTTCAGCTCTTTATGACACTTGGAGTATGCAACATTGGCTTTTTAATATCCAAAATTGTAGTGATTAGTATCCACATTTATGAAATGAAAACACAATGCTTATTGAAACCAGTCTTTCTTCTCGGAGAAGGTGGTAAATAATCTAATTAAGCGCTAATTATAGTAAGCATAAAATTCACGTAAACTGAAAAAGCACACTTTCCTACTTCAATCTTGGACATTGGACACCTTGTTGGCCACAAAATTGGCTTCCCTTGTACTATTTGTTTATCTTATATTGCAAATGCAAGGAGTATAATTAAGATCCTTTGATCTTCTCCACTATTCCAAGTACCTCTTGATGTCAAAATTGACTAGCGAGCCTCCAAACCAATTTGTCCCTTGGTTTGGTTGGGGATTGGCCTTCATCTTGCTCCTTAAAAGACAAATTCAGCCCCAACTTTGATATTGGTTGGTTGGTCTCTTGAATCTCCTTGAAATTGCTCAATTTCAGCTTTTGGAAGTCAAGCCCTATTTATAGTGACTAGTACACTGAGTAGTGACCCCATGATAGTGTGAGAGTGCGCAACGGAAGAAGAAACACGAACACAGAGGGAGAGAGAGAGAGAGAGAGCAGAAATGAAGAAAGAAAATCTGCACTGACTGTAATGAATGCTGAATACAAAACTGTGGACTGATCAGTCCCTGCACGCAGCCCGAAGCCTCAGTGAGGGCACCAGATCAGGCTGATGATGACGACAGCACCGAAGACGAAGGAAGATGACGGAGGAAGATGACGGAGTCAGAGTGTGCATCTGCCAAAGGAGGAGGAAAGATGATAATACAGCTGACTACTAAGTGGGAAATGGCTATAAATAGCCAAAAAAACCCAAAAACTGGCCGACCTGAAATTTGAGGCCATAAATATGTCTGACCAGCATTTAATGCTGGTAAAAATGCCAGGAATGCTTAGAAAAATCCCACAAAGGGTGGACAATGTCCGGCAGGTGAGGCAGGCTGAGGAATGCAGAAACTGCCCCGGGAAATGCACATAAAATCTGCACTGGAGGAGAAAATGCACTGAAATGCAATAGACTGAGTGCTCTAGAATGAGCTACCTCCTCCGTCAAAACAAGTGATAGACAAGTCAGAGCTCCTAAAGTCCTTGTCTGACTCAGACTGAGGCTCACAGGCAGGAGATGACAAGGCATGACAAACATGATTGCTAACACCCCCTCTCAGATCCTGGATGTGGCGGAAGGCCAAGGGAGAAACGGATCCTGGGGTGACAAGAGGAATGCCAAGGTCGATGAAGTCCGTCGATGAAGATTGCCGATGAAGAAACTCCTCGCGATCCTGGGAAGCCCCCTCTAAAATAGTAGGGGCCAGGAAATCCACAGCCGCATCACCAAGATCGTCCCCCTCTGAAAGGGATGGGAGGTACGAGGGAACCATCGGAGGAGAGGGTGGGGGATGGGAAGGAACCTGTGGAAAAGAGGGTGCACAAGTGGAAACAGGTGTAGCAATAGACAACTGCCTCGGAGGTCCCTGCATAAGAGAAGGGGAATGAGCCGATAAAGCCCGCGCTCCTGCCAACCTGTTGCAATAACAGCCCCTGTAGAAGAATCCTCAATACAAACGGCCTGCTCGATGAAGACAACCCGGGTACCAAGCCTAGTAAGGCCATAGACTGAGAGGAGTGGAAAGCCCAAGTCAGGAACATAAAGAGACTGGGAAAGGGAGCTCGACGCGCGGTCGGGAAATAAAGGCAAAGTGCCAACACCACAAATAGGCACCGAAACAATGTCACCAACAGTGACTGAACCCTCAGAAGGGCATAGATCCTGTAACAAATCACCTCGGGGAGTCATATGACTAGAAGCTCCACTATCAACCAGCCAAGGCCTCTCAGAAGATGAGGCAACCACTGAAGAAGGCTCCTCCAAGTCAACAATATGAAGGAACACTGACTCATGGGTAACCGCTGGAGTAGAGGTAGAAGGCTCAGATGTTTTAGCTCCATCCTTCGCTCCTGGATGAAGGTGAGGGTACTTCTTCCAACATTTCTTCTCTGGATGTGTCCCCTTCCCACAGTATGGGCATTTAGGCTTCTCCGAGTCGGAGTCAGAACCTGAAAAACTCTCCTATCTTTTAGCCTGTGACTTTCCTTTCTTTTGTATCCCCCCTCTCGAACTTGCAACAAAAGCTTTGATGGAGGTGGATCCACTGGCTACCTCTTTGGTGCGCTCATGATGCTCCAAAACAAGCGGGGCAAGCTCCTCCCATAGAAGCTTCTCACGGGTCCTCGATGTAAGAAGGCTGGTGTAGAAGACATCAAAACGGGAAGATGGTAGCTGAGTCAAAAGAATCATGGCTATATCCTCGGAAGAGATCATCCTATCAAGGGATGCAAGCTCATCCCTCATGTCCTCCAACTTGTTGAGGCAAAAGTCTTCTGATGGTACAAAGAAGCAAGCTTTGTCCACACTTCCGCTGCTGTCCGCAACTTGCGTACATGCACTAGGACAGAATCCTGTAAGCTCATAAAGAGGGAAGATCGAGCTCGTGAGTTGAGCCGATCCCATAAGGCCGCACGATCCATCGATGATCCAATGGTGGGATCCTCCACGGGACGGGAAATAGGGTGGGTAACAAACTCCCAAAGATCAAAGGTATCAAGGATACACTCCACCTTACATGACCAAAGCGAGTAGTTGGAATCATCAAGCCGGTCTTCTTTGGGCAAAGAAGGGAGTACGGGCACCTGTATAGAGGGTGCCATGGAGGGCATATGAAGGCCAGCAGAATGAGCCTTCTGTGAAACATGGAGAGAACGGGGAATAGAGGGATCTCGATCAAATGGGCTAGGTGACCTCCGGTCGTTGCGTGAACTAGCACGAAAGTCTCTCTGTCTCTCAGAGGAAGGAATAGAGACCTCATCCTCTGAATCAGCAAAGAACTGGTGATAAGACATCCTCATCCTCTGAATCAACAAAGAACTGACGAAAGTCTCTCCGTCTCTCAGAGGAAGGAATAGAGACCTCATCCTCTGAATCAGCAAAGAACTGGCTGAAAACGCAAGCAGTAAGAGGTGGTTGATGACGTGGTAGCCATTGGAGAAGGCGCCTGCAGCAAACGCAAGGATTGTGACCTCTTGGAAGGGCCGCCTGAGCTGTTGGGGATGAGGCGGCAGCAGCAGAAGAGGGGTGTGGTGTCTCTCCAATCGATTAGGTTCTCCGTACTCTCAGTTAGGCTCTGATACCATGTGAGAGTGCGCAACGAAAGAAGAAACACGAACACAGAGGGAGAGAGAGAGAGAAAGCAGAAAATGAAGGAAGAAAATCTGCACTGACTGTAATGAATGCTGAATACTAAATTGTGGACTGATCAGTCCCTGCACGCAGCCCGAAGTGTCAGTGAGGGCACTAGATCAGGCTGATGATGACGGCAGCACCGAAGACGGAGGAAGATGACGGAGTCGGAGTGTGCACTTGCCAAAGGAGGAGGGAAGATGATAATACAAGTGATTGCCAAGTGGGAAATGGCTATAAATAGTCAAAAAAACCCAAAAACTGGCCGACCTGAAATTTGAGGCCATAAATATGTCCGACCAGCATTTAATGCTGGTAAAAATGCCAGGAATGCTCAGAAAAATCTCGGAAAGGGTAGACAATGTCCGGTAGGTGAGGCAAGCTGAGTTTCTGCATCGGGAAATGCACATAAAATCTGGACTGGAGGAGAAAATGCACTGAAATGCAATAAACTGAGTGCTCTAGAATGAGCTACCTCCTCCGTCAAAACAAGTGATAGACAAGTCAGAGCTCCTAAAGTCCTCGTCTGACTTAGACTGAGGCTTATAGGCAGGAGATGACAAGGCATGACAAACATGACTGCTAACAAATAGACATACTGTCAGCACAATACCTTGGATGCATGCTGAATATATCCGAGATCCACTACATATGGGAGCTGTCCACAATTGGTGGAGTGGAAGTGCTACCTCTTCTAGCATCAGGCAATGCTTCAAACCCCTACTTTGCTGAATCTGATTGAGCTCGAAAGTTGGCTCTAATTGAAAGGCATCACGGTAAAGTTGCAATAATTAAGGATGGCCTATCAAGTTAGCCTCTTCCATCCACTTTGCATCTATTGGTGAAACAATGTTTAAGCATCACCAAGAAGTATGTGGAAACTTTATCTCTAACTTTAATTGCCTCGAAATCTCCGCTAGGTTATAGGCCCCTCTTTCCCTTAAGCATTATGATGCTTTATACTTTCACATTGTTGCAATTTCAACTTATCTAATGCAACGTTGCACCCAGTTGACTAGCCTCTCATGTGTACCTAATATGCTAGTAGCACTAGATGCATTAAGAAACATTTTTTTAAAACATACTTTGGGCCATTGCAATGTGATTGTGCATGGGAATTCGCATGCTACCAGCCATATCAAGGTATATTTTTCTATACATTGCATACATTACTAGTATTCTCATGACTAATACCATACAGAGCATTTGCATGACTAACATTAATACCATGAGTCCAAATAGATTGGGTTGCATATGTGCATCGTCAAACTTGTTACTTTGTGCCCTATCATCATGCCAACATTACCATACATGGGGTTGTGTATATTACCAGTCATACTAGGATCCATTGGGCCTTACACACCACACATTGTTTGTTGCATATGATAAGGAGTTGTGTCATATTGGTTCCTGACCCACCATATTACGGAAACTAGTGCTACCACCACAGTATCATGATTGCTCCATCATTGCATGCATACCTTGCTGTCCAAAAAGCATTGGATTGGCATTTCCAAGTTGGCCTTGCATATGCATCAATTGCTCCATTGGCATCATTTGCTTATGCTTACTATCCACATTTGGAACATCATGCTATTGTATGTGCTCTTCCTTCCATGCATCTTACTATCCAAAAGCTCTTGAAGAAGATTTTCTCTTCTTGCCTTTATTGCCTTCTCTAAGGGTTCAAAAAGCGCATAAACTGAGGATCATTTGCCAATTGCATAAACATTTCAGTTGTTGTCCTCAGCTGATATTTACACTGGTTATCAAATTTCTCTTTCTCTTGTTGGTCATTAGCTTTAAGAGACCTAGTGTCACGAGGACGTGAAAATTTGATGCTTTGCTTATGTTTAATTGACATTTGATTAAACGATTAATCAAATGTGTGATTAAAAGATGCACATGTGAGGTGCAAGCTACTTTTTCACAATTGAAGGCCGAAGGACCCTGTGAAAAAGATGGGTGTCAAAGGCAAAAGTTGTAACAAGTTACACTTGTTAGATTCTAGGTGAATTTTGGTGTCAGTTTGCCCCTAGGACCATCAATTGGCCATTAAGTGTCAGTGGTGACACTAGGTACTAGGCATTAATTAATGGATTAATGCTTGTCCAAGGGTCAATTAATGCATGGGACCACTTTGGGTTGCAAATGGCAAATTGCTGAAAATGGATTAAGAAAGCTGCCACTTGGCAAAACTTTTCCACGAAAGTGGGGGAAAGGCTAAATAGGGCTGAAGGGAAAGGGAAATCTCGTTTTTTCATTTTGGAGCTGTTGGAAGGAGGTGTTGGACTGTTGCTGCTAGCTTTTGGGGCCATTTCCCAGCCATTGGAGACCATTTTGGTGACGGAGATTGCATATTCTTGACCTTGGGAAGTTGGCAATTGCTGCTAATGCACTTTCTCCTCGAGATCACAGTCTCTGATGCTCCTATTGTTGTTGGTGCATCCGTTTGGGGCTGGTACAGCAGGGCAGCAGTTGATTTTGATTAGTTCTTCACGACAAATCTCAGAATTTTCTCTCTCTACAGCATTCTCTCATCTCCTTCAGCCTATGCTCAGCCATTCTTAGCAATTCTTAGCCATTCGGAGGAGATCTCAGCCATTTTTGGTGGGCTAATCTGTAATTTCTGCAGTAAATCCTAATTAACATAAGAAATTAGGGTTTAGCAGCCACCTTGGGATCCGTGCCAGAGATTGAAGGCTCAAGGGACTGAAATCAGCAGCTGATAATTGAAGATTATCAGGGGATTTTAGGAGCCAGCCCATCCTGAATTGATTTGGGGCAGCATTTGGCCAGCCAAGGGTCAAATTGGAGAAGAACTCCTGGGTGAATCAAGAGGCAAATGACCTAAAAGGCTTGCTGGTTATTTATGACAGCAAGAGTAATTGGTTAGCAGGAGGAGATTGAAGAATCTCAAGTTGTACTCCTTCCAATTGAATGAAAGCTAAAGAAATATTGCAAGGGGTGCCAGTTTTGGGGCCAACAAGGAGTCTACTGTCCAAGAATGTTATAGTAAAGTGTGTATTTCATTTTATGTGCTTTTATTTATTGCTGTAATTAACTCTTAAATCAGGTTATCACCACCCATTCCAAGAAGGAAGGCTGGTTACACCTAGGACCCACCTCTTGTCCAATTTCCTTATTCTCAGCTTGTTGTCCATGCTCCATGCCTTATCCTGATCAAGCATTACATTTTTCTCAATACTTGTGTGAATTTTCAGATTGAGAGACATTATACTTGCTTGATTCCATCTCACTATTTGAAGGCATTCTTGTTGTAATGCTCAGTTGAATACAATTTCAGTACTAGAGTAAAGTTTCTGACCTTCAATCAAGTCTCTTAGGTCCACCAATTTGAGGATATTGATGGTATCTTAGCCATGGAACCTTGAAACTAGCCTTCCTTCTTGGAGAGGGTGGTAAATAATCTAATTAAAAACTAATTACAACTAGCATAAAATTCACATAAATTAAAAATACACACTTTATTACTTTAATCTTGGACATTAGACACCTTGTTAGCCCCAAAATTGGTGCCTCTTGCAGTATTTCTTTATCTTATATTGCAAATGGAAGTAGTCCAATTGAGATTCTCTGATCTCCTTTGCTATTCCAAGTGCCTCTTGTTGTCAAAACTAACTAGCAAGCCTCCAAATCAATTTTCCCCTTGGTTTACTCGGAGATTGGTCTTTACCCTGCTCTTTTAAAGACAAATTTAGCCCCAAATTTGATATTGGCTGGTTGGCCTCTTGAATCTCTCTGAAAATTTTTGAATTTTAGCTATTGGAACAATAGGTACCACCTAGTACTTGCCATGCACTTATTACAACTTTTGCCTTTGGTACCAATTGATATCCCGGGTTCCTATGTCCCACATTGTGAAATAATTGACTTGCATCTCATATGTGCAAGTCACATTAGCACATTTGATTGACTTTTAATTAAATGCTAAGCAAAGCAATAAAATTTCACGTCCTTGTGACACCTACAAGATTCAAAATGCAAATTTTGGCAAGCCTTTGCTTGTATATGATAGAAATGCAGTAGTCCATAAGCAAGGATGTCAAAATGATAGTGGAAGAAGGATTATGTGAACAAAAGATGAGAATACTGAAAGAGGAAAAAGATGAAAACAATGAAGAACTCAGACTTGCGATGAAGATGGCTTAGAAAAAAAGAAAGCCCTTTCACATGCTAGTTGCAATGATGAGGTAGAGAGTAACAAGTACCAAAGGAGAGAGAGAGAGAGAGAGAGAGAGAGAGAGAGAGAGAGAGAGAGAGAGTTGCCCGATGGATAGATAGTGGGCTCAAAAATATGGATGCTAACCACAAACTATGGACCAAATTGAAGTATATGACTATGATTAAACATAACTTTAATATTCCTATTGAACGCTTTAAACATTGCTGGACTCTTTATGAAGGAGACCTTCAAACTTCATGGTTGCTAAAGAGGACAGTGAATGAGAGGGACACTCTATTTACCTCTACATTCTAGACAATCTATCATGACATCAAAGTCACTTAAGATTGCCAGCAGGCCCTATGTAGATCCAAAGAGATCAAAGTGTGTATTCAAGGAGGAGATATGGTTTTCTTAACAGTTTGACTTTAGAAAAGTTTCCTATCAATAAGAAAATTTAAGAAACTAAGCCCAAGATATTGTGGTCCTTACAAGAACATGAAATGTCTAGAAAGAACTGCGTAGAGGTTGCAATCCCACCACATCTTAAGGTTCACAATGTAATTCATGTTAGCCTTCTTAAAGCTTATGTCCCAAACCCCAAATATGTGCTTGATGACAAAAATGGAATTTCACCCTTTCACTTTCAAGTGATCCTGTGGGAAGGATGACAAGAAATTTAGAGGATGCGGGAAAGGGAAACAGAGAGGACATCTTGAGGGTGCTGTATGATAATCCCCCCTTTCTAGACCACCCTATGGAGAGTAGAATAGCTGAGAGGCGTGAGAGAGAGAGAGAGAGAGAGAGAGAGAGAGAGAGAGAGAGAGAGAGAGAGTGAGAGAGAGAGAGAGAGAAGGTTAGAGAGAGGTTGCGAAGGGCAGAGCAAGACTATCTCAATGATCTGGGCAAACAAGTCAGCTACCCACATGACCCCTAAGGAATGGAAGTGCTCCTTAGCATTGGATTTTCCTCCTTCCTTGATGCATGCTACCATGGTAGGGCTAGTGGTCATGTCGCTCGTGATTGTTTCAATAAGTTTGACTTGGATGTAAGAGCTGCAGTCTTAGAGAAGTCAAAGGAGCAAACCAAAGAAGGCAATGATAAACAAAAGGTGGATCCTTTTTCTACGGATGACACATCCAAGAAAGATTCAATTGCTATGGGCGTATCTTCAATGAAGCAAAGCTCTAAGGACCCTAAGAATGAATTTGTACCATCCATCTTCAAAGTGGTGCCTCAACATACTAAAGAGGCAGCGGCATATTCTAATAAAGAGAACATTTCTCCTAGGTCTGTAGGCAACCTAGAAAATGACAAGAAGGATAATCGAAAATATTCTCTTAAGAAGCTCACCCATATCCCCTTGGTGGATCAAAATTTCTATGCCCCAATTGATGGCCATGAGATGTTGGATTAACAGGTTCCAATGCATTAAGAGGATGGCCCTATTGCCCAAGGGTAATCTTTGTCCGTGGAACGTGTGCGGTTTTATGTTAGATCTCCGCAAGCAACCTATGGCCTCATCAAAAAGCACAAGTTGCAAATTTTGACATTGTAGGAGATAAAGATGGATGAGGAGTCTTGCAAGTCAGTCCATATTACATGTACATGACTTTTTTTGATGTTGCCTCTAGAGGTAAGGGAGGGACCATGTTGCTGGTTAGGGATGATTTTCAACCTTCGACTAACGTTTTTGTTGGTGATGGTCATTGTATAGGTGTGAATGCTAGAATAAGTGAAACTTTCCTAATATGTTTTGTTTTTGCAGCTAATAATTCAGCAACTAGGGCAAAGTGGTGGAAACTTATCAAATCCCATATACAGAGGAGGAATGCAATCATCGATGGTGACTAGATTATGACCCGCAGACAGTTTTTATCTCACATCTATGATTGCTGATGTAGATGTATGAAAAACGTATGAAATCTAGAGTATGATATGTTATTTCAGACTTGACCAGCCTTTTTTGGGTCGAGGCTTAACAATTTTATCAAAAAGCTGTCACTTGCTTGTAGATAACATTGTATGGCAGCCACCTACCATCGGTGCTTTAATTGTATCTTGAATCAAATGACTAGAAATCATAGTCTAACTTTTCTTTGGCAAATAAATGTTATCTATTGATCATCGAATGCCTTATTGGTAGTAACTACTTTTTAGAATCTAAACTTATTGGAGTAATGAAATGCTAGATACTAGGGATTGAATCATACTCCAAGCATACTTTCATACTCATTTGTGTATGGCGTATGATTGCTGTATGAAAAAACTATGCTTGTAGAGAAGGTGATTGATCATATGGAATTGTCAAACTATGCTTGTAGAGAAGGTGATTGATCACATGGAATTGTCACAATGGTGGCTGATAAAAGGGAACCAACTAGTCCTTAGTTACAACTTACCTCATGCAAAATGGAGGACTTGGTGGTGTTAGCATCCATTGACGACAAGCTCAAGTTCACCTGGCATAACAAACATATCGGCCCCACTTGGCAAGGTAGTAGGTTGGACAAAATCTATGCCACCCAAGGAGCATGGTGGTTGGGTGGAGGCATTAAGTGCTGTGGTTTTGATGAGATCGTGGCCATTGACCACTCGCCAATGATGATCTCCTTCAAAGTTATACTATTGAATGTCTCCTTTCTAAATGACAACCACTTCCTCACTAAGATGAGGAATGCATGGGAGAAAGCCAAAGACCCTTAGATCACTCCGGAGTTCAGGTAGATAAGATGTTTGGGAGCCATTATAGTAGTGGTAAAGGATCATGGGAAAAGTAGAGCATTAGCGAGGCAATGGTCATAGGAGGGTGCTTGTAGGGCTCGCTCCTCCATGCTGACTCTTGTTACTAGCAATTCCAACGATGAGATTCTCCATGGTCGCCTCAAAGATGTTGAGCCATTTTTGCAGCCATTAGTGTATGATAAATTGACACCTTTCGGTAAAGTTAAAGAGTGCAAGAAGGCAGGCAAATTTAAAACCTTTAATGGTATGCACAATAGATTGAAGGCTTTGACATTCATTTAACAATTTGATGCAGCCTACTCTTGGGGCAATTCTTTTGAGCATTCAAAAGTATGCAAGGCAGCTACTTTCTTAAAAGGGAATGCAATTCAATGGTGGACAGTCTTTTTGATGAAAGAAATGGTACGAAAAACTTGGGTGCGCATTTTAAATAGGTTTTCACTTCCCAATGGCTCACAAGCATTGTTGAAGTGGATGTGACAACAACTTGGCACAAATTGGATGTAGTTCATTGTACTGATTTGGAGTATATAACAAACTTTGGGCAGCTTTGTTATCAGTCAACTCTTTTCGTGAGGTCACGATGGTTGAGCAAATAGAGGCTTACTGTTGTGGTCTACCCAAAGAAATCCATGACATTGTACTAAGACAAAAGTGACCAGCATGGCGCAATTGATTGAAAATGCAAACATAGCTTGTGCATTAATGAAAGGCCATGTCACAGGATTTAGGGGCAATAAAAATCCCTCCAAAGACAATGCTGAAAATAAGGGCAGCAAGACTGAATTTTAAAGCAGGAAGTTTAAATCCCCAAAATGAGCCAATAATCTGAAAATCAGCCTTAAGTCATTCTTTCAAAAAGGCAGACAAGGCGAAGGCCATTTGATAGTGTTAAGAAATCTCTTGAAGGAAAGGCATTGTATGATGCAAGCAAATGCTATGTTTGTAAACAAGAAGGTACACCACGTAAGAATGCAAGTCTAAAAACCATATGTATGACAATAAGACTCAGCAATGCAAGAAACATAAAACTGGAGTTGGATTGGTATAGTTGATCTTGTTGTTGAGCAACCGAATATAGATTCTTCGGAGCTATGTCATGCATGGGGCAAAGTGGGGGATCAACATTTTTTAGTTTCTTTAATGCATGTGCTTGTGCCAACTTCATTTCTCTAGAATTGGTAGCCAAGTTATGCATCGGAGATGATGAGATGGGTCCCATAGGTGAGGCTAGTTTGGCTTGTGTTAGACATGTACAACTAGCTAGTCATCGTTATCATTAGAAAGCTCCGTGTTCATTTTTAGTCATATGTGGATAGTAAGGATTTCCACATTATGTCATTGGAGGGTTGCAATGTACTATTAGGTGTTCCATGGTGTCATAGAGTGCATGCTATGATTGATAAAAAAGAGGCATCGATGGCCTTAATGAACATGGTGCCTTTACATGAAGACACCAAAACATTGTAAACATTCCTTCGGCGCATATCTGACCATCCATTGCATAATATTGTGTATCTATATTTCACCCATGTCTCCTTCAAGGGCTCCAATTAAGCCTCTATTGATGCTTTATCCTTTTGAAGCTCCTGTGTGAGTAATGCATCTGCGGATGGACCTTCCCACTCACACCCTATGAGGCTTACTGTCCTGATTGTCTTCTTCCATTGATGTGTAGTGGCCACATTGAAAGGGATAGCACACTGAATAAATAAGCGTGTGAGTTCCCTAGTTGCCTCTATAATTGCATGCCTCTGAAGTCCTGCACGGACACTTGCACCATGCAAGGAGCCTTTTTGCCCACCACCACTAGAAGATGGCAACGGGGTCCTTTTTGCACTTGGACCCGATACGGATATGGATGCACTTCTTTTTGATGGGCCACTAGCACCTCCAATTTGGCTAGCACCACTAGGCCCACTAGCGTCTCTTTGCCCCACTTGTGCTTCATTAACCCCATGTGGTGTTGATTCATCCTCTTCTAGCTCAATATCCATACGCTTTCGGTGCCAAAGATGGAGACTTACTGTTACTTCTGCCGGCACATTTGCGCAAGGCCCGATGTCTTTTTTGGGAACGCAAGCCAAGTGGTCTTTCATGCACGTTACACTCTTTGATTTCTCCAATCCACAATAGTTGCACCGCCACTTCTTTGATCCGGTGGAGGCCTCGTATCCCTTGATTGGAGTGACATGCCTCCAATATGGGTCGGCGCCATGATATGATTAGCCTTCAGGAGTCAGGACCTAGGTAATGGATTAAAGGAGGAGAAGAAAAAGAAGAAGGAGGAGGAGGAAGAAGAAGAAGAAGGAGAAGAAGAAGAAGAAAGAAGAAGAAGAAGGAGAAGTCTGAAGGAGAAGGAGAAGAAGAAGAGCTTAGAGGAAGAGGAAGAAGAAGGAGAAGGAAGAGGAAGAGGAGGCGGCAGGTGGCTGCTGCAGGTCCGAGGAGGAGGAGGGCCGAGGTGAGACTCGAGAGCTACGCGAGCGAGACGAAGCGGGGAAGGAGAATCACGAGTGAAATTCGGCACTGGATAACCACGCGAAACGGGGCCAGGCCGCAGGATCCCGAAACAGCGTGCTCTCGTTTCCGTCCCGGTCTGAAATGGCCGGTCCGTTTCGGACTTGCCGAAATGCTGTTTTGGGGTACATAGTTCGACACCTTGAGAGAATATCCAAGAAGTTTTATGAAGAAACTGACATGGACTAAAAGTAACTTCTTGGAACAAGCAGAAAGGGAAATAAAGAATTCTATATGTGCCACAATTCAGCCTAGTCTATCTGATCGAGATAAATTCTCCGTTCTCATCATGGGCTGCCATTTCAGTCTTCCTCTGCCACATTCCACAACCTAACCAACACAGATGTGTAGTGTGCAGGGGCTGTCTGTAGCAGCTTTGTATTCAGCTTTCCTTCTGAATTTAGTGTGAATCTGTTAAACTTTTTGTTCAGGGGTTGTCTATAGCAGCCTTGTATTCTTTCTTTCTTTCTCAATTTAGTGCAGATTTGTTCCTTCTCTCATTATGTTCTTTTTGTCTGTCTCTTCCCTTCTCTCTTTGTGTAACTGGAGCAAAAAATGACTATGAACAACTCCAGATCCGGTTGGGCCATTTTTTGGGTGCATGCATGCATGCACGTGTGCACATTCAAACATATTCGAGACCAAGCATAGGCACAAGGCATCAGTGTATAAGATTCTTGAAGTTGAAACACGAAACTTTTTCGAACTTATCATTTTCTTGACAACGCATCTATTGGGGCGAGGGTTGTTTTGTATCCTTAAATCATCTCAATAATTAGCGCGATATCCTATCAAACTAAGAAAGGTCACAAATTTTCATTTAAAAATTGTATTGTGTCATGGTTAGTTGGATTCATACTTGTATAAAACAACGTATCAAACGTTTGAAAACATATGGAAAGAAGAGTATGAAAGGGGCATTTCATACCAACTCTTTTTTAGGGGGGGGAAAATCCCTTGACAAAAAAAGAACTTTGGTATCATAGCATAGCCCTTGTTACATTTCAATGTTTGTTATGCTTGTTTTATAAATTGTAAGATTTGTTGAAAGGCTTAGAATTCGTGGCAAGTTTCAAGTTAGAATTCTTTTAATTTTTAATTTTTAATTTAAAAATTAGGGCAATATGTAATGCAGCTCAGGGGTTTGAGTCATGCTTCAATCTTACTTTCATACTTGTACACGTATGGAAGTATGAAATGTATGTTAACAACTATGGTTTTACACTTCAGTGAAATATCTAGTGAAATGTACTTCATAGTTACCTTGTGTTTACAAGAGGCCAAAATGATGTATGGGACTGGAATAATTAGTACAATAAATCCATGTATGTCTCATTGAAACTGGTCCTAAAAAACCCAAAGGGCAATAGACCACATTTTAGCAAATATTCCATTTAGCATAATAGTCAATTCAACAAGATAAATCTACATACAATTGGATCTAGAGTGCTCTTGCACCACACGTGACACTTCTTGCTATTTCTTTAGATTACTCCTATATGCTCAAAATGTTACAAATGGTTGTATTTCAGCAATTTCTCACGGCACATATGATATACGGATGCACAATGATCTTGTCACTTTCAATGTTGGCTTCCAACCAATTGCAGAATGTTTAAAAATGCATTTGAACACTCCAACTTGTCTAACCCCAAAATGGTAGCTAGTACTTGAATCCAATTTCATATAACATTTTCCTTGAGAATTGTTGAGCATATTTTCTATGCAGTCCCACAGTGTTCTCTTATAAAGAGAGGGATTTCTCAGGATGAAACTGAAAAAATTCACTTTCTTTGTAACGAAGTTGTCTAAAAAGAACACAAAGCTTGAGATATTGAAAAAGAAGATAGGATCTTAATCCTTGTGCTGTAATAACATATTTTGCTGAAATTTAGATAAAAAATAGTTGCATATCTTGCTATAAATTGAGTTACAAAGCTGGCAATGGATTTTCTAGCCAAGAGGAGAAGATTGGTTGTTACCCTTACTCCATAGATGTTAACTCATGTTACATGGCTTAACCTTGCAATTTTTGCAACAAAGAAGAGAAAAATCGCTATTTCCAAACTTGGGCTGCTCAAAATGAGAGCCAATACTAGAATTCAGATTCATGTAGCATTTTCCTTGAGCATTATCATGCATACTTTCCATGCAATCCCTTAGTGTTCTCTCATAAATAGAGGGATTTCTCAAGATGAAACTCGAAAAAGTTCACGTTTTTTGCAATAAAGTTGTCTAGAAAGTACACAAAACTTGAGGCATTGAAAGAGACGAGCGAATCTTAGTCCTTGTGCTGTAATAATCTATTTTGATGAAATTTAGATTAAAAAATGCTAGCATATCTTGTTATAAATGGAGTTACAAAGCTGTTCAATGGATTCTGTATACTAAGAGGAGAAGATTGGTTGTTACATTTACTCCATACATGTTGTAAACTCATGTCCCATGGCTTAACCTTGCAATTTTTGCAACAAAGAGAGAAAAATTGCTCTCTTCGAGACTCCAAACAGCTAAGATCAAGATTCTAAATGAGTAACTAATTGTTCCTTAATTAAACTTGCAATTTGATTAAGCACTGATTAATTCTTGGGCCATTAATCATAAGTGAGTTGCTCATTGGAACAAACTTAAGCAAAGGGGTTGCATTGTAAATTATAGTGATGTAAGTGAGCTACTTTTTGGGCGAAACTTTTAATGTAACTCAATTTTAAGGTGCAATTTAATGAAAGGCTTCATATTGCACCTTGTTCCTTTTATAGTACTCTTGTACCATAGCCTATACACCTATCCATTGCATGCCCGATGTAAAATCTTTTACTGTTGGTGCAATGGTTACCATGCCAAGAGCTAGGGGTATTGGAACTAAAGTCAATTTTCAATTAAAAATCTTGGTGAAGTTTAATTAGAACATTAAGGTAATTTCTCATTTGGGCAACACTCATCATGGATATAGAAAATTAAAAACAAAACTAGCATAACATAGACTTGTGTAATGATGTCATCAAGTATATATGAGTGCTTTTGATATTCTACCATCTACAAGATTCATCACAAGATTATGCTATGATAGAGCTTTATGAAGTGAATCCCCTCAAGAATGTTGGATTGTGGCAAGGGATCATAGCTTGGATCCTTTGATAAACTTGTGGGTGCCACTTGGCTTGGGAAGGAGACTTTGAGCTTTGTATAGCTCTGTAGCTCTATGTATAGTGATTGGGAAGGCTCTTGCGTTATGTGGAGCTGGTACTGGTGTCTGATGTTTGTTGGTAGTGTCATGACCTTGAAGAATTCTGTAAGGGTTTGTTGTCTAATATTGTGCATACCTACTAATGTCCCTTCTCAAGGTTCTTGGTGCTTGCAAATTCACAAAAGAAAGATTTTGAAGCAGCTTTGGTCAAATTGGTGGTAGAGAGAGAGAGAGAGAGAGAGAGAGAGAGAGAGAGAGAGAGAGAGAGAGTGTGTGTGTGTGAGAGAGCGTGTGCGTGTGTGTGTTTGTTCTGACCTTTAATGTCAATAACATTAAAGGTCCAACTGGGAATTGATTATGCCAAAGCTTCTAGCCAACAGGTTGTTATGCTTTAGCTGAATATTGAGAAGGCATTTGATCATGTTAGTTGGTCATTTTTGCGGCAATTAATGTCTACAATGGGTTTTGGGCCCCGTATGATTTCTCTAGTTGAGACCATCAGTTAGGGTGTTGTGGCTCATATTGCTCTTAATGGGGGGATTACGGAGGAAATTGCCTTCTCTCGGTCTCTTGGGCAAGGTTGTCCTCTTAGCCGGTTGATGTTTGCTTTGGTAACTCACTTGATGCTCTCATTATTGGATAAGTTGGTAGCTCAAGGTGAGATAGTTGGCTTGACTCTTTCCTACGGTGACCAACTTGTGGGTCAATCTTTGGCAGATGATTCTTTTATGTTCCTTAAGGTGGATCACACTAATGTTAATTGGGCAATGGTGGCTTGGAATCTTTTTGCTTTGGTATCGGGTCTTCACATTAATACTCAGAAATCTACCCTTCTCTCCTGTACAGAGAATGTTCTGCAAGCCTTGGGCTGGAATGGAATTGTGATCCCATGGGGCAATATAACCAAACACTTGGGATATCCTATTGGTGTGGAGGTTGCTCCGTGTGCCTTGTTGGATTGGATGACCTCCCGAATTCATGACAGGTTCATGTATTGGAAATCTCAGAGTTGTCCTCTACATGTCAGACTAAAAGTGGCTCAATGCATAATGATCAGTATGATTTCGTTCTTTTTGCCATTGCTTCCTTGGACTAAGAAGTCCCTTTTGGATTTGGTCCGGCCTATCAGATTTATGCTATGGAAAAAGAAAGGCAATCGTTTGGGTCAGGTATGGATCTCTTGGCAGCATGTAACTACTTTGAAAAGGATGGGGAATGCAGCTTTGTTGGATGTTAATTTGCATATGGCCGCTTTGAGGCTATCCTTTTGTAGAGTCTATGTATTTAGTGTCATCCTTGGTCAGATATTGCTAAATTCTTTATTGAAAAGATTGGCATCTCTCATGGTAACACGGTTATTCATGCTTCCTGGTGGCACGCACTTAATTCTATGAGGCCTATTAAGGTCTCCCAGTCTTCTCCTTTCTCATTTGATTGCTTCCTAGCACGAGATGCTTCGTTTTGCAATTTGGCGTCCTTCGGATATTCGTAAGGAGGAAAATTCATTGCAAGGAGAAGTACTGGCTTTCTCAAGGTTATTGGATTGGCCACAAAAAGATTTGCAACAAGACAAGTTTAATTGGATGGCTAGGTTGGAGTTGAAGTCAGTCCGTGATGGTGTTATTCTTGGGGGGCCCCATCTTTATTCTTTTAGGCGTATTTGTCAGTACTTTAGGGTGCCTCGTAGATATAGTGACAATTGGTCGTCCATACATGATAGTCTTTAGAGGTTCTCTCCTTTGCTTGCGTTACAGCCATTGGATCCATGGCGTGATTGGATGTTTGTGCTTCTTGATGATTTTGAGAAAAGGTCAGCCAATCAGATATATCATCAGATAGTGGAAGCTAAGAGATGGGTCACGGGGAAAGTTAATAAGTTATGGCATCTTAGGGATAGCAAAAAGAAGTGGTGGGAAAGATTTATCCAGCTTTGGAAGTCTAAGGTTCCGTATCAGGGTAAAGTGTTCATGTGGAGGCTGCTCATTGGGGGTCTTCCAACGGGAGAAGTGCTCTGTGCCTGAAAGATCTTTGCAGGTTGTGTTTTCTGCACTACATGTAATGAGACATTGCTTCACCTCTTTGTCTCTTGCTCTGTTGCCCGACAGATCTGGAATTTCATTTCCCAAGTGTGGTCCTCGGTAACTTAGCACCGCATACCAGTTCGTTAGTGGATTATGGGAAATATGTCCTCTATGCCTTCTTTGCATTCAGATTGTTCCTGCCTATTCCATTTCCTTAGATGGGCAGCCCTATGACATATATGGCATATTCACAATGCCTTTATTTTTGAATCAGCATCAGGCATCCATGGGCATGTGGCCCGTGTGTGTGGATTACTGTTATGGCAAATCTCTTCCATGATGTCAGATGACCTGGTTCTTCCGGATATTGTTGCTCCCTGGCTGGTGATTGTTTGCTCTACTCCAGCTGTTCCTTCTGTTTTATTAGTGCTGTTCATGTAATAGGTTGTTCTGAGAGCCTGCAGGCCTCATGTAAATATTTCCAGTGAGAGTGAGTTTATGTCTGTTAGCTCTATGCTGACTTGATGGTCTATTGTAAATATTTACTTCTTAATACAATTATCTGAGAGAGAGAGAGAGAGAGAGAGTTTTTACGAAAAAAGAGAGAGAGAGAGAGAGAGAGAGAGAGACAGAGAGAGAGAGAGTGTGTGTGTGTGTGTAAGCTTAGCTTAATTCTTATGTCATTTACAAGTGGTGGGATGATTTTTTTGCAGGAATTATGTTGTCCAATACATTCTTGAACTTGGGCTTCCTTGGGCAGCAGCAGAGGTGATGTCAAGGCTCGAAGGTAGTTACCCTCACCTTGCGATGCAAAAGTTCAGCAGTAACGTGGTGGAGAGGTGTCTAAAGGTCGCAACAGAGGAAAACAAGGAGATGATTGTAAAAGAGCTTATAGCAAGTTCTGTCCTAGTGCAGTTGCTACAGGACCCGTTTGCTAATTACGTGGTACAGTCTGCTCTTCAAGTCACCAAGGTCTTTGCCTCATCTTATTATCTTTTTGTTCTACTTTCAAAGACAACATTCAGAAGTTAGCATTTATTTTTGGATGATTCTTGAAATATGTATATCATATGGCATTAAGACTGACAAGCTTTATCTGCAGGGACTCCTTCATTTAAACCTGGTGGATGCTATTCGTCCACATGTACCTCTGCTTCGTAGTAGCCCTTACGGGAAGCGAATACTATCTCGAACTCAGTTTAAAAAGTAAAATGAGTGTAGTTTGGCAAGGCTGTTACTGATTGACAATAGAAGTGGGGAACAAACCCATTAGAGCTTAGTATGGGTGCTTCTGGTTCACAATAAGTTAAGTTAATTCTTGTAAACTTCAGTACAGACTTTTTTGAGTATGTAAAGGTAAGGAAGAGAAACTGCCTCTGAAATTTGCAGGCATGTAGCTGTCAACATGTTGTACGCAAATCTGTAATTTTGCTGTACTGATAAGAGTCGTTAGCTTTCACATACATGAAGGGGACAAAGGTCCTACAGGTGGGAGGGTAAAAAATGTCACCCCCGATTATTGCATGGGGAGTAAAATTAGAAATTGAAGCTGCAGACTGAACTGTTAAAGTTCTCCTGGACATCCTAATCTTTGTATCCTTGACTATAGAATACCATGTAATCAGCTGTGGCTGTTGTTCCTCTGAAAAGTTTTGGTTTTCATAAAGAAATGGAGGTAACATTTTGTGTTATTAAGATCAGTTAAAGTTGTTTCATACTGAATTTATGCTTTTATTTTCTGTTCCATTTAAGAAATGGTGCTGTCATCCAATTAAAGCTTGAGGATTCTTTGTAGTTTCAGACATGTACACGTGTAGTCTTTTCTTTTATTGCTTGTATTTCAGGCATTTTCTCTTGCTTTGTCAAAGGTAGGCTGAACATGTTTGGTAGAGCAGCATCACCTATTCTTTTGCCTTTTATTTTTTTTCAAAAATATTGGAGTGGGATAAAGACACTGAATGCTTTTGATGTAGTATGTCTTGTTGATGGTCTTATGGTCGTAAAGCAATTGTATGTGCAATAATGCCTGCGCTTCTATTGTCTGAAGGCAGCAGTGTTTTCATGTACTACTCTACATTGAACAGCATATAATGACATTTCATCAGTTCCTATTCTACTACCAGTTGATCTATCACTAGCAGTTCATGCCAAGGCTGCGAGCCTCTCTTGACTGTTCCCTTATAAATCTGGACCAAGTTTATATCAACAATGATGCTTACACTGCATGTGACACCTCACTAGAGCTAGTAGTAATGCCGTGATACTAGCACTTATCTTGGTGTTCAGTTATCGTTTCTGTTTCATCCCTTGTGGAGTTGTATCTGACTGCAGAGTGTATTATTCAAATTGGTGGGGAAGTGCTGCAATGCTTATTGCACACGTCTTTTGTTTGCTTGTTTGGTAGAGTATATTATTCAAATTTCTGTGGAAGCATGTAACACCTTGCAGTCTTTTATTGAACGAGTGAATTATATTTATTCCCTGGTTGAAATAGGGTTGTGACAGTAGTCTCTTATTTTTAAAACAATAATTCAATCATGTTTTAATATAAAGAATATTAAAACATGATTGGCTAACTTTCCTTAGAGCTTATTGGACTGCTCTATATATACATGAATCTTTAAAGGCAGTGGCAATGTCAGATTTGACCACTGCTATGTCTAGGGGTTTCCAAAAGGAACATTTCCAAAATACTTTTATTCCTATGCCACCATGTCTCTGATGGCTGCAGCATTACATTCCAGATTTGCAGAGATCCTTCATTCACATTATTGCCTTCATCAAAAGTAGTGTCCTGGCCAGGACACCTGCATGAAAACCAGCATTCTCGACCCTTTTCTGCAGCTCTTCCCACAATCTTTTGCACCTCATTACTGTCCAAGAATAGGTGTTTGGTGGACTATAGGTGTCTTTAGACACAACACACACAACATTCCTAGATTTGCCAAGTCTCTCTCTAGTTGGGAACTTGTTGATCAGGGCTTTCCATAAGACAAGGTTAAGCCTTCTTGAAGGGGTATGTGCCCACACACTCCTGGTTGTCTTCCAGGTCCTTGTCTTGGTGCAAGGATATTCAAATTTTCAATAGTTACACATTGAAGATATGCCTACCATCGTCCTTGATAAAAACTTTAGCTCGGCATTTGCTTGATATGCTTTGCCACCTTTTTTATGAGGCATTCAATGGGTCTCAAGTCCTTGATGATGAAGGACGTTGGCCACTCTTCTTTCCTACTTGCAATCATTTCATTCGCCCATTGGGCTTCTTCCTCGCTTAAGCTCCATCTCTGCTTCACTTCAGGCTCAGGCATCCAGTCGAGAGTTCTTTCATCGCAGATGTCCTTCCAGCTCTCGTTTCCTTGCGCAATCTTGTAGCAAATTTAGGCATAACAGACATTTTGGATTTTGTTTTGGCAACTGTGCTAAGCAGGAATTGACTAGATCAATCGGTAATGATGTGTTCAACATTTCAGCGATATTCAATTGGGCAATTCTTCATTTGTAGATCATTATGACATGCTTTCCTCTTCAATTCCCAAATCAAATTCATGTGCAGATTTGAGTTTTTCTAATGCAGGAGCATATTTTGGTCCATTGAATTGCTTCGTGGTTGATGAGCTTGGGCACTTTTGATGGAACCAAACCTATGTTTGCCTCTTCCTTGTTTTTTTTGACTTCACTTTTTGCCAAAATCTAGCAAGAGACGATGCAGTATGGATAGATGGTCCTTTAAACGCTTTCGATACTGGGATGGCATTCTCTTCCCAAACATTGCCATTTTCTTCAGCAGTAAAATTGCAACCCATTTTCTTTCAGCAAAGACAATACGCCACTCCACTGAAGGGACGATTCCGCTTCCAAATATCCTAAAGAATACATCTGATCAGTTTTTTCTGATTATTTGTTTGTAAGGCTTCAAGATGGTCATGCTTGCACCATCTTTCCTCAATATGGAGTTTCCATTCGAGGCAACTTAATGAAGCTGTTTGGAGAAAAATAAAATCTCCCTAAAAATTCAAGGGTCTGATTTGTGACATTGGTACCTACCCACCCGTCTCCGCCGCACCCTCTCATATGCCAATGAGGGTGGTACGATATGTAACAAATCTCCTTTCCCCACGTTTTTGATTTCTCACCATGTATAAGACACAGTTTGCATGGCAATGTGGGAACTTATTTTGACAAGATGGATTATCTATCAATATAGCTGGTTGGGCATGCAGCCTCTACTGGAAGACAGCACAAAAATGTCAATGAAGGGTGGATCTTCAATTTTAGCATAACCTTAATACAAATTGTAAGCCGGTGCATCCTCTTGGTCCTCAATTTACGGAGGTAGGTAAACAAGATTGCTTCCTCATATCATGATTTTCAGTATATGTTTGCTTGTCCATTTGTTCGTGTATGCTATACAATGGATACACCATGGGGCAATTGTGCTAGAGCGGATGGAGTGGAAGAGATAGATGTTGCATTATCTTGAGGCAATGAGATCATTTGTGAGGATGCTTGTGGTTTATACAAGTAGTTGACCATGGACACATGTACGAGGAGTGATAGATTGAGGGTCTACTCAACTTAGATATGAAATATCCAATCGTAGGATCATGTTTCCATTTGTTGATATAAACACAATGCATGCCCTTTTAGGAAGAGGCTAACCTACACTTTCAACGGAGACCACTATTTAGACTTAGACATAGATTGATAGAAACACTCCTATCACTTCCTCTTGAGATTGTGAGCAAAGTTAACTAAGATAACATCTAATGTTATTAGATTTAGGTTATTTCTATTGGATATCTAAGATATCTTGAAGTAACTTGGTATTTCATTATTCACCTTGGCTATTCATATGAGCAAAAAGTGAATCCTTAAATACGTTGGGGAAAATTCTACACAATTTTTATGATTTTGATTATTTAATTTTGATAAATTATATGAGCTAAAGTTAAGTAATAAATGTAAAATTTAAGTGGTATTTAGATTCTATTGCTTACTGTCGTCACAAATATGAGTTTAGGGCAAATAAAAATTTTCATTATATCTTCATAAATGATTTACGTGGATCACACATTTGAATCAAGCATATATAAATTAGGTTAACAGATGTAGCTTAGTGAAGGAGAGTGAACTTCCATATGCAATTCTTATATGTTTGTTATGCAGCAATTTTATTGATGGTGTATAGACATGTGACGTGTTTTAAAGCAAAGTACGTTTGTAGATAAGTTTTGGCATTGTTTAAATACACGGAGAATCTCAAAAGAAGAATATGTATACATATATAGTTTAGGTGAATTATCATGAGTTTAAACATTGACCTTTTTTTTGCTATGTTAAATGGGGTTTCTTCTCTTCAAAAAATAATACTTTCTACATCTTGCTGGGTGTTCGTATAGGTAGTTGTACCTTGTCATGGTTGCATTTTTCTTACGGATGGTGGCCTACTCAAAATTCCTAGCCATGTCTATGCTATCAAATATTTCTTCTATGTTAGCCTCGAAATTATCCTTGAACGGTTGGAATGTTTCTCTGTCTTTCTTAATTTTCTTGACGGGATTTCTTCATTGTTGTTGGATTCTTTTCTTGATGTTGTTCGTCTGTTCTACATACTCGCCATTTTTTTTACATTTTATGCTGTAGATGAAGTACTTGCCTTTGTGTCTCTATGTTGACACTTCTGGATTGGCTTGTGGGTTTGCGGACGGTGCTGTATGATATGGAAGTACTTAAGTTGGTGGTAGGACTTGCAATGGTTGAGGCTGCAAGTTTGGCCATGGTAGAAGTTTGGTTTCTTATTGGTTTGCTTCTCTCTGCATTTCTATGAGAAAAGTTGATATTGTTAAATTAAAAAAAAAATGTTTGAGAAAAAGTCGTGTTTGAGAACTTGCTTGTTACATAGATTATGTTGCTAAATGGATTGGAGTTGGAACCATGCTTTTGGGTATAGTCCTCTTTGCTCAGTAGGTACGTGACCTTCTCGATCATTTGTAGGATTGTCATCACTGATTGTAGTGGTTTTTTTTTCATGTAATCTTCTAGTGTGTCCATACCTTCTTTTTTTGTGACCTCTATTGACTGATTGAGCGAGATGTTAAATTCGTAGTGCAACAGCACCTCAATTGGGTATATTTCGATACTATTCGTTCTTATGTCGTGAAACACTTGGGCCGTGCTTGTTTGTAGTGGATTGTCAACCGAGTTTTCATACTCAACTTCGAGTTTGTTGAGTATGTCTTTGAGGAATCCTACATGTTAAGTGCATATGAGATAGCATGTTGTTTTAAGTGAAAATGAAGGTTGTAAACTTAGGAGGTTGTGTACTAGTTGCGAGCTACTTGTCGTCTGATGCTAGTCGTCATTCATTGTTGAGAATTTGAGTGGATGTGGCCTCATCATGTTTGTTGTTACATATCTGCGATTTTGTACATTTGCAGGACAATTCTTGATTTGGCACTAGGTATTCTTGTGGTTTTGAATGATAATTGGAACATTTGTATGCATAGGTCAATGTGGTTAGGTAAAGTAATATATATTTGTATTTTTATATATACTAGGTACCAAATGGATTGTGTGTATCTCGTTTGGAGTCATCTTTGCCTTGACGGGTGCTATGTATCTGTAAAGGTGAAAAATGAGAAAAACACATTAGTATATTAATAAATCTATTAGTATGAGAAGAAAATTAGGAAAATAGATTAGTATATTAGCAAACAATGTTTGAAAGAAGGTTTAGAAGATTGTGCTTTATTACTTGCTACAAGAAGCATATAAGATTGTTATGTGATGGAATGTATTGTGTTTAATCTTTGTTTGTTTTTTGTTGAGTTGTGTGTTGTTTCTTGACTCGAGTCATGGTGTCAGGAAAGATGTCGGAGCAAAGGCATATAGATCTAGAAGGTCAACGATATGCAAATTTCTTCTTTGGTGATGTGGGAGAGCATTACGTAGACTAGTTCGGGCGTGAACATGCTTCTAATGTGTATAAGTGCTTTTTGGTTCACAATGGCTCCTTGTGATTTGTGATTGGTGATCGCATATGCGAGTGTCAAAGAGAATGTGGATTTATGGTACCACTTTCTATTCAGTGCCTTGCATTGGTGCTTGTTGCACCGCAGGGTGAGCTGTTGGTTCGTTGATGGATTGTGACTTGTATTTCTGATATCATTTTGTCATTTGATGTGTCGATATGATTGATCTTACACATCGCACCATTTGCTGCACCTATGGTGAGGTCAATGTTCTCAATTAACATTGCATTCAAGCCAATTTCTATCTCATCTATCTCATGGAAGTTCTTGTTATGGTCAGGTTTGCAATGCTCACTCGTTGTTTGCCTTCGTCTGAACTTTGATGGTATGGATCTGTTTGAATGTGCAGTATTTGTGTAGAATCTGCTTGTTGTAGTTATGAACATCTTCCTTGTGATTGTTGTGTGCATGTGATTGTTGTTTTTTAATTAACGAAATCTAGGATGTCCTTCTCGTCGATCATTCATTGATGTAAGCATTCATGTATCTCTTGCTTTGTTGGATAATGATGCTTGATCACTTGTAGAAACTGTAGGAATGGCAAGTCACATGCATGTTGAATTGAGGTTTGGAGAGTGTGTTGCTTTCCATATGCCTAGTACGATGAGGAGGTGATGTGACATTGTTTGTAGAACTTGGTTTGATGGTTGCAGATATAGGAGGTAACTGTGCAAGATCGGCAAATAGAATCACGAGCTTCTTGCCAAATGGATTGAGCAGCAAGCTACCTTGGCATATGCTGACTATTTGGCACACTATTATATCGAACATTGTCCTTGTTAACATGGGCATCTCATTGATGATGATTGGGTCAACTTTTCTTATTGCAATGTAGCATTCATCCATCTCTTGCAACTGTACTAGATATTGATGTGATCGTACTTGTATCTTGATTTGGTAGTGGACCGTGGTGGATAGGCTACATAGTCTAGTTGCAGCAATAGTTGCTAATGTGCTTGCTGTCAACAATATGCTCTTATTCGTGGCAATGAGGTTGTAATTGTAGTAACGTATGAGGAAGCTCTTTCCACTACGTGGTATGCCGCTTGACCATGTGTAGGACGTATGATACATCAATGAGATGGTTGTAGACAATTTGTTGTTCTATTGTTAGAGTATTGACAAGAATTATTCGAAACTCTTTCGTGAGCCGTAACATCTTTATCCTTATTGATGCAATACTACTTTCACAGTCAGAAGCTGCTGGAGGTACTGTGAATGTCGTTGGGTTGTCTTTGATGAAAGGGATCTTTTGAATAATCATGTTCATTAGTTGGTGGGCCAGCAAGTTTCTTTGTGTGTATTTTGTGATGATCATTTCGAGGTCTTCCTCATTGGCCACAAGACCACGGAGTTGGCACTTTTTGATGTAGTATGATTGTGCTGAGTTCTCAAAGCTTATTAGTTCGGTCTCTGACCTGAAGTTTGTTCGTTGCAATAATGTGTTAAAGAAGAAACCTTTAGTTTGGTGGCCTAGGTGAAAATCAGTGAATCGTACGAGTCTCGTATGCTACTCCATGGTATTGCCATGAGCATCATGGAGGGTTAGTTGGAGATCAGATGCATTGGTCATTTTGGTGATGTTGTAGTTTTTGTGATAGTAATAAAATGTTTCATGCTCTAAGCGCAATGGCCGGACACAATAAAGTCTACAGGGTGAATGATGATATTCCTTGTTCTTGTGAGCTTTCACTATTGTATTTGTGCAGGAGAGCTGTCTATGTACTTGACGGAATTGCTTCGTGTGACTATCGGGATCTGCATGCAATTTAATGCCGCTTCGGGTGGGTGACACTGACTTGTATAATATTGTGGTGGAAATTAATTTTTGCTTGTTTGAGTCCAAGTCTTGTAGTTTCAGTCTCTTGACATCTTCTTTGTGGATGTTTAACTTTCCGATTGGCTCCACCTTTGTTGCATACTTAAGTAGGTAGTAAGAGATGGAAGAGTTTGTTACTCATTGAATACTCATGTGAGCTCCCAGAGGAGTAGTAGCATTGGGTGATATGGCATAACATTCCGATGCTCATCTCCAGGACCATAGTAGATCTATTGTTGAGTTTAGGGTCTATAGTTGGTTCCAGTTCATTACGTGACACATACAAAAATCCGTACTTGCATTTACCGTGGCCGTTACTATTGTTTATCTAGCAAGCACGATGACACCTATGAATTTTGTTTGCCATGATGACGAGGGCTCTTAGTATTCTTGTCGAGCTGCATCGTTCATCATTGGATAGAATGTATGTGCATATCTCGCTTGTTGTATTTGCTACATTTTCCTGATGTAATCATAGGATGACATGTGCATGTAAGGGGCCCCTATGTTAGATCTCATTGTTGAAATGCATGGATCTAGGGCATGGCATCTATGGAGGTTGGAAGATGAAGACTAAGTTTATAGTGACATGGATAATGACCAGACCAAATGTTACACAAGTGAATTAGGTTCCAAGATAGATTAGCTTGGACTCATAAACACAATCTTGTGTAAGAGACTGAAAATGACAATGAGACTAACTGAAAGTACACAATATCATGATATTGCATTTATCATTTTGTGAAAGTGATAGTCAAGTACAATGCTTTATAGAAGTTGGGTTGTTCCACTCTCCTCACTGTGCATATGGAATTCAAGATATCTCTTCCTAGAGCATACATAATTTGTCTACTTCTCAACACCTCCCCTCAAATGATGAGTTCCTACACTTGCTGGCTTTTGCCCCCCCCCTAGGTGGTGACATGGCCCGAGAGACTAGCTCATAGGCAGCCTAGTCAAGTTAAAGCTTGAAACTTTACATCTTTGGTAAGGGATTTTACAAAGTAAATCCACTAAGGGAAAGTAACAAACAATTCTTTAGAACAATCTATCAGAGTTGTTGATGGTAGCGGAAGCATCTTCTTCTTCTTCTTCATCATCATCATTCATGAACTGGTTCTAGTGGTGATCATTATGCATCTGCTGTGCTTTTTTCTTGTGGAAACATTCACTAGATGTATGGCCAGTCTTGCCACAGTAATTACATATAATCCGATCCTTGTTGTTGATGTTGGGTCCTCGACCACGGCCTTTTGCTCCATAAGTGCCCTTGGTGTATAAGAGACTGTTGTTGGTGGTGTGTTCCTTTGCATCCTTGCTTTTAACTTTGCTTTCTCCATCAAGTAGTGAGTGTTCAATATATTTAAGTGAGAGACTTGGAACATTAATTAGGGTGGACACAATATTCTCATATGGGTCCTTATTTACACTTGCAAATAGTACATCTATTGCTTCATCTTCATCAATATTCTTCGTAAGAGTTGCAAGCTGGGTTTTTAGGCTCTTGAACTTGTTAATGTGTATGGTCATGAAAGTACTATAGTTTACATCCAGTTTATAAAAGTTTATAAAACTGCATAAGTAATTTTACCTTTGAATTCTTTGCTTGGGTACCAAAGATCCTATCAAGTTCCTCCCAAGCAGTTCTAGCATCTTTGATGCCAGAGATATGATGTAGCACATTATCACTTAGTCCCCAGGAAATAATGCCTAGTGCCTTGCTATTCATCTTCTTCTATTCTTTGGTTTTTGGGGGAGCTACTGCAAGAATCCCACTTTCGGAATCTTCTTTCTTGCCATCACTTTTATCATCTTCAAAGAGATCCAGAGGTCTTTCCTCATCAGGTGGTACATGGTCTTTTCCTTCCAGGCATGGAAGCCTTCTCCATTGAAATTTGCTATTTGTTCGAGCTCTACCATTTTTGATCAGCAGCCAATCAACCAGCAAGAGAGTTGTAGTTCAATGTGTCAAGAGACACACAAAGATAAGTGTCAAATTGACACTAGTTGAGTATCAATGGGGGATACTATTCTTTGAGCTTAGTGTTAGATGTCGGTGCTTGAGGTCTTCAAATCTTCCAAGGTCTCCTCTCCTTGGGTGAATCTTGTTGTTGTGGACTTTAATGCTTATACCTTAGTGATTAAAATCATAGTTGATAGCTTAAGTGAGAAGAATTAGTGATAAATGTCAAGCTTTTGAGGTTTTGGCTATGGAGTCTTTAGGGTTTTTGATAGACCTGATTGATTTTTTTGATCACAATAGCCTGTAGAGGCAACCAATTGATGAGTCCTTTGATGGCGAGTAAGTTGATTAGTCCACCTTTGATTGCCCTATGTTCGCAAGGAGAATTGCGGCATGTGCATATAGCAACAGTAGTACGGTAAGAGGAGGTGTAGTTGTGGACAACGAGTATGAATTTTCACAATGCTGGATTATTAAGGGGCTAATGTTTAGTCGTGATGTGATACAAAGAAGCGCCATGAGGTGTAGAGAATATGTCTAGATGAAAGCTTCAATATGTATTGCCTGGTTTGGGAGATCTAGAGGCTCCAAGGTAGGTATTGTTTTGGCTATGTTTGTCACAAGGTTAAGTGGAGATGGAAGTGAGAAATGAGACCATGAGCTGGATTTGAGCTGACCTGAGAGCAGAGAAGTGAGTTATGCCATGCTTAGCTGAGCTCTGATACCATGTTGAAATGCATGGATCTAGAGCATGGCAACTATGGAGGTTGGAAGATGAAGACTAAGTTCATAGTGACATGGATAATGACCAGACCAAATGTTACACAAGTGAATTAGGTTCCAAGATAGATTAGCTTGGACTCATAAACACAATCTTGTGTAAGAGAATGAAAATGAAAATGAGACTAATTGAATGTACATAACATCATGATATTGCATTCATCGTTGTGTGAAAGTGATAGTCAAGTACAATGCTTTATAGAAGTTGGGTTGTTCCACTCTCCTCATTGTGCATATGGGATTTGGGATATCTCTTCCTGGAGCATACATCATTTGTCTATTTCTCAACACTCATATCTAATGACATGGTGCTAGATGCGCCCTACACAAGTAGCTTTGCCAAGGATGTATTGGTTGAAGAAAAGGTGGAACCTAGTGTGAAAGAGAATGGCACACTTGATGGAGCAGTCTTTCCATGAGAATTCAGGATTGAGTTCCTTTGCAATGCATTCCAACTTTTTGATCTCGGCCCATCTTGTAGTGGTGACCTCGTTTGTAGTAAACATAAGGAAGAAATGAGGCATGCCCCATTCGTCGACCATTATAATAAGGTCCTTCAAGTTACATCTGTGCCAAGATGGAGATCCTAGTATTGAAGCGGGAATACTCTAGTGTAGGACGTGCCTAATAACCTCCTCATTGGAACTGTGCTTGTTTGTGCACCTATAGTTGTCGATGTCCCTTTGTAGGCAAGTTGTACTTGTGCTATTCACGATCAAGACAACCTGTTTCAGTTGGTATACAACCAGGATGTAAGGCTTGTGTAAGGTGCACACAAAGAATAGGGTTGATGCCCACATCTTGATGTATTCACTTAGATGGATATTGCCATCATATGCGTCATGGCCAAGTGGGAATATGAACAGAAACACTACATTTTTCGAGGTGATATCTAGACATGACGAGCTTTTCGTAGGCAGTCCATTTGTCCTGAACGTTGTTGTTCTTTCTATGAGGTGGTTATTATTCCGTAATATGATACATGTGGACTTGTGTTGATCGGCTCTTTGGGATGCCTGTTGCTCAACTATACTATCAAGCAAACTATAACCTCTTTCATTATCATGTTCGACTTGGAGCATTAGGTCGAATGGAGAGCTTTCACAATGGAGCTCTAGAATCCTCTTGATGGATTGCTTGTTGAGGATGCAAACTTTGTCCTTGGATGTGGATGTTCTGCTATAGCCATGTACTTTTGGATCAGTGGATTATGTAGCATGTTGAAAGTGAACACATCCGCAATATCGGATGTAGTCAAGTCAATTCTAGTAGATGGCCCGCGAAGGCAATCCATCATTCCAAGAGACTAGAGGGTTGTTGAGAATAGATCAAGGGTCTAGGGTTTTGTTGGCGATTGCTGTTGTCATTTTGGAGATCGAGATGGTTGTATCAATGATGTTCAAAAGTTGAAGCTGTTATGGCTTTGCATTGAGAATTTGTTTTTTGTAATCTGGTAACAATGAGATCACATATTTGTTTCTGTCTTTGTTTGCAAGATATTATCGGCATTTGGTTATCATGATGTTGACTTCGTGTGTTGATGGCATGCAAGGATGAGAATAGTGCTTGACAAAGCTATTATTACTTGTATTTGTTCTATAGATGGTTCGTTCTTTTGGAATATGATAGCATGATGTTGCATTGTGATATACCATAGGATGTGTACATTGTTAGTCTTCCAATGATGTTGTCACATTTTGTTGCCCAAGATGATCCAAATTTTGCTATGTTGTACCAAGTTGCAGCAAAGGGTTTTTAATAATGTTTTTTTGCAGGCCATAAATTTCCTTTTCTAGAAGTCCTAAAGGATGCCTTGTGAATTTTTTTTCGTTGTGTAGCGTCCACCATTGATATTGATGAGAACAATACATTTTTATCATTCAACTACACTACACTTGTCCATGAAATCAACATGCTATACTTCGTAAATACGTATTTTAAAAAAAATCAAAAAACTAATTTATCTCTTTTATATGCATGAATGATGGTTTTTAAAATTTTCACTTGATATTAAATCTAATAAATAAATGAAAGAAATAATAATAAATAATAAAAATAATTTAAAAAATAAATAAAATGAAAAAACATGCTATATAACATGCCGAAGAGTTGGCATAGGTCTCTTTGTATTTGAATAATTATTGGGGGGAAGGTGCCATTCCCCCGTCCATTCAAAGTATCCCCTTTGTTCAAGATATACGGTTTTGTTTTTTTCAATACGTTTGAAAGATCATTATGCTTTCATTTTTCCCATTTGTTCTAACGATCATTTTCTTTCCATTTCGTTCCACTAGTAATTAACTATTAAGTAGTACAAATACTTATGATACTAACTAATTAACTACTACTAATATTACTAATAATTCTAGTTAACATATATCTAACTATCAATATTAAAACTAATAATTAACTATTAACTACCAAAAATACTACAAATACTACATAAGTCTAACTAATTAACTAATGATAGTACAATCTCTCTCTCTCTCTCTCTCTCTCTGTCTCTCTGTCTCTCTCTTTCTTTCTCTCGGGTCTTGCCATACTGACTAATTTTTTTTATTTTCTTTGCCTCTAGCAGTGCTGCTTGAGCCCCTTGCTAGCTCCCAAGCCCTCAACTAGCTTCGCCTTCCTATGTCTCAACTCATGTTTCACGAGACCTATGATCCAACTCAGCTTGCCCAAGTCATCAGCCCGCCACTTTGCCTTTGTTTGCACCTAGTGTTTGCTTTGATGTAGTGATGATCAAGTGTAGCTATGGCAGGTTTATTATGGCATGCCAGCTATCAAAGGAAGTGCTAAGGGCGTGCTTTGCTAGGACTCAGATTGGCTAGGCCACCAGCCTTCGTAATCACTAATAGTGATTCCTTATGGTCAATTAATTGCTTGCGATTCCTTAGGGGGTTGCTATTCCATCATCACTTACGTAATATAGCTTATGAACTAACTATTGCGTATGAAATAATATGATTGTGTATCATGATTGAGACAAACTAATTGATGAACCTTGGCACTTACTTTGACTAACATGATTGTGTATCATGATTAACACAAACTAATCAAGGTGAACCTTGGCACTTATTTTGACTAACATGATTGAGAAATTGAGACAAAACTAATTATACGAAAGGGCGAAGACTAACTAATCATGTTGAATAATTATAATAAAATAATCGTTAATGATAATCTTCATGTCTAATCATTAAAAGAATGAAGATGAAGGACAAACTTTTTCAAACTAATCCTTAAAAAAGAACAAAGGTCGAAGATTCGAATCTAATATTTTGAATTGTAAACACGATGAACAAGGAACTGACGTATGCGTCTCCACACACTTGTGTATAACCTTGCTCTCTCCTCACATAAGATATGAATTTCAAGGGAATGACCCATAGTACTTAACTCTCCTCCCTTTATATAGGCTTAATCCTTCGCAACGTTCAAAGCTTTTCATTAAGCTTTTAAGGCTTTTATCATTTAGAAATGAGAAAAGCCTAAAAGCTTTTAAATGTTTAAGCTTTTTTGGATGCCACATTTTTGTACAAGTTTACTAGACAAGTAAAATTCGTGTGTTGAGGCTTTGCATCACAATCATGCAGCTCGCAAGAAGCCCTCAATGAGGAATATTGAGCCTGTCACATATCCTATAGAGGTTAGAGCACTCTCTAAGTAAAGTTTGAAGGAATTTCGGCTCCTTGCCAGGAACAATTTAGTAAGAAGGAATATCAGCTCCTTGCCACGAAAGATTTAGTAAGGGGGACGTGTATGAAATTAACTGCGTGTATCCTGACAGACTAGTGCAATATAACATGTGTAATTTCTCATTAACAATTGCACGGTAATGTGCGTTTTTTTTGGTATTTTGGGATGCATGAAGGCTCAAACAGAGGGGGAGGCAATTGAAAAGGCCTTTCAAGGAGTAGGAGGCAATTGGAAGGGTCTTCAAGGTTGCTTATTGGTGCGCAGATCGGACGCAGAATGCTCACGTAGTGAATCCCGGAAGGTCCCCAAGAACAATGAACTCTACCTTTTTGCACAAAAAACAATGTAAAAGCATGCACGACAAGAAGCAAGAGACAAATTGGGTTCAATCTCCCCCATGCCTTGTGTGAGCGCTTCACAAAGCATGTATTTTATGTATATTTCCATCTTCATGCTCAATAATAGCCCAATTTACAAAAATATGACAAGCTTTTAGCTTTTGAGTTTGCTTTCTACAAAAAAAGGAAATAAAGCTAATGGACGGTGCCCATAGAGTCTGGCATGCCCAATCTCAATGTCCAAAATAGAAATAACGTATCCGTGCGCATAGGCGCATACAAAATAATAATCAATAATCGATGTCTCAATAGACATAACAAAATATAGGCATGGCGCCTATCAAAATATAGTCCAAAGGTCGAATACTCGCTAGACTCCAATGCTTTCCTCCGCCACTGCTGCTATCTCTACACATCAACTGAAGCATTCACAATCGTTAGTAAAATAATACAATTAAACCGACAAAAGTGAATACCTAGCAGTTTTCAGCTACATAAATAAATCAACTGGATAGAAATAAATCCTAACCTTAATTTATTACGAGTGCGCACTCTAAACTCATAAACGTTTATTAATTTAATATGCATTTTGCGGAATCACCCGCTATGGAATCACCCATGTACACACTAAATTAATGAAACGCCCGAAAAGGACAGGCGTCCCTATCAACTTCTCGCACAAAGAATCCTCTTTGTGTATGAGCCCCGGTCATCTAAGTTTACAGAATCCACCGTAAAACCTCACGGAATCCACCGTGGAATATGCCTCCTGGCATCATACCCCCGGGGTGGGATAGCAATTGACCTCAATTGCTATTAGCTCAATGTGGAGCTAACAGAGTGGGGAAAGCATTTAAGTCTCTAGCGTGCATCCATTGTGCTTCCTCTACAGGATGGTTCTTAAATTTTACTAGATATCTAGAATACCTTCGGCCAGTTCTAGTGGTCAGGTAGTCAGTATCTATGATGGCTTTTGGTTCAAGTATTTCAGTCTCTTCCTCTAATAAAGGTGGGTTTTCATAAACAGGGTGGATAGGTATTTGGCCTCTAATTGGTCTCAATAAACTAATGTGAAATGTATTATAAATTTTCCAATGAGATGGTAATTCTAACTTGAATGCATTATCATTAATCTTGTGAATAATTCTAAATGGTCCATAAAATCTAGGAGCTAATTTGACAACTGGATGCCTATCTACACTTTGCAGTCTACGCTTTTCTATTCTAAGCCAAACATAATCATCAACTTTGAAATTCATGGCTTGTCTTTTCTTGTTGGCTTGTTTGGTATATGATTGTTGGGATTTAGCAATCATATCCTTAACCTCATCAAAAATACTGTTATGCATAGTAGCAATATCATCAGCACTCTGAATTCTATTAGACAAAGATGCAACAGGTGTAGATAATCTATATCCATAAATGACTTCAAAAGGTGCTTTCTTTGTAGATGTGTGCGGTGTATTGTTGTATGCAAACTGTAATAAATGCAAATGAGTGTCCCATGTCTGAGGTTTAGAGATAGTATATGCACGTAAAAGATCTAAAATGGTGCTGTTTGTGGCTTCTGTTTGTCCATTAGTTTCTGGATGGAATGCATATGAAAAATCAATCTTTATGCCTAGATTTGCAAACAGTGTAATCCAAAAATTATTACAAAATCTAGAATCACGATCTAAAATAATCACTTTTGGCAATCCATGGTTAGTAAAAACAATTTTCAAAAATAACTGTGCTGCTTGTGATGCTGTTAAAGTTTTCTTACATGCAATGAAATATGCTTGCTTACTAAATCTATCTACAATTGTCCAAATCATGTCATGGTTAGATTTAGTATTTGGTAAACCAGTAATGAAATCCATAGAAATATGTTCCCAAGGTTTAGATGGAATAGACAAAGGCATTAGTAATCCATACTGTTTACCATGATGTCTCTTTATTCTTTGACAAATCAAACATTCAGAAACGAAATTAGATACATCTGCATCCATATGCGGCCAATAAAAATCTTCAGTTAACATGCGTAATGTAGATATGATACCTCTATGACCTTGATATGGGGGACAATGAATTTCATTCAAAACAAAAGATCGGAATGGAATAGTAACACACAGTCTCTTTTCAAAAAACATAAATCCATCATTATATGACAATGAATCAACAGGAATGAAATTATTTTGAACTAATTTTTGCCAATCAGAATGAAAAGTAATATCCTGGTGATATGTATCTTTCATAGCAATCAAAGAATCAAAAGATATGATAGAAATATTATGAATTGCAGGTCTTCTACTCAATGCATCAGCAACTACATTTTCTTTTCCAGGTTGGTATTGAATGATAGGATGAAAACTTTGAATGAAGGAAGCCCATTTGATATGACGGTCAGAAATTTGGGGTTGGCTAAGTAGATGTCTAATGCTTTGCTGGTCGGTCTTTATCATGAATTCTGAACCCATTAAATAATGCTTCCACTGTTTTAATGCTTGTACAACTGCTAATAGTTCTTTGTCATAAGTGGAATATTTGAGCTCAGAGGGTTTCAGCTTAGAACTAGAATATGCTATTGGATGATTGTCTTGCATTAGTACGGCTCCTATTCCTGATCCGCTAGCATCGGTCACAACTAGAAAGAATGGTCTATTAAAGTCAGGCAATTGTAGAACAGGGGCATTAGTTAATGCACGTTTTAGTAAGTCAAAGGATTTCTGCTGAGTTTCAGTCCATTGATAAACAATTCCTTTCTTAAGAAGTTTGGTTAATGGTAAAGCAAGTAATGAAAAATTACGTACAAACTTCCTATAGAAACTAGCAAGACCAAGGAATGAGCGTAATTCATGTACATTTTTAGGAACAGGCCAATGCAATATTGCATCAATTTTCTTAGGATCAACTTTAATTCCTTCTTTTGATACAATATGTCTTAAATATTCTATTTCTGTCTTAAAGAATTCACTCTTTTCAGGATTTGCAAACAATTGATTTTCTTTCAGTAATTGAAAAACTAATGATAAATGCTCATAATGCTCTTTTTCTTTTTGACTAAACACCAAAATATCATCAAAGAAAACAATCACACAATACTGATATTTCAGAAAGATACGGTTCATCATTCTATTGAAAGTAGCAGGTGCATTAGTTAATCCGAATGGCATGACTAAGAATTCGTAATGGCCAAACTGTGTTCTGAATGCAGTCTTAAATATGTCAGTTCTATCTAGCCTCACCTGATGATATCCAGACTTATGGTCAATTTTACTAAATATAGAAGATCCTTGCAGTTTGTCCATAAGGTCATCAACTCTAGGTATAGGATACCTATTCTTAACAGTGATCTTATTTAATGCTCGGTAGTCAATACACATACGATAGGTATTATTCTTTTTCTTGACTAAGAGTACAGGTGAACCGAATGGAGAACTGCTAGGTCGAATTAAGCCTCTATTTAGTAATTCTTCAACTTGACTCTGGATTTCTTTTTGCTCTATTTGATTGTGCCTATATGGTGCTTTGCAAGGTGGTTGTGTGCCAGGAATTAAATCAATCTTATGGTCTTCTGGACGTGAAGGTGGTAAACCTGGTGGTAGGTCTTGTGCAAAACAGTCCTTAAAATATGCAAGAAATTCCTTATGCCTAGGGTGCATATGATTTTCCTTTGCGTGCAATTCATTCACCCAAATGAGATATGATTTAGTACTCTTACGTAATGCACGTTTTGCTTGAGTATGCGAAAGCAGTGGAAAAATATTAGATGCATGCATACCATATAATGTAATAGATTTTCCTTGAAAATTAATATTCATTGTGTGCGTGGAATAATCTATATTTGGATTATGCTGGTGTCTCCAAGGCATTCCTAAAATAATGTCGCTTGACTGTAATGGGACAACTAAGAAATTTCTTCTTTCAGTATATGAACCAATTTGAATTTCTAAATCTTGTACTTCTTGTGTGCCATTGTCCCTAGTGCCTAAAAATGCAGCTTTTATGCGATAATGCGTAGGTACTATATGCAATTTTAATTCCTTTACCAATTTTGCTGAAATAAAGTCATGAGTACTACCGTCATCATGCAAAATAGTTCTTTCCTTTCCATGCACCATACATTTCATAGTCAACAATGAATGTAGAGTAGGCATACCTGGTAAAGTGTCGGAAGTAGTAGTAGGATCATCCTCATCTTCAGTGAAATCTGGCATATCCTCATGCTCGTCTTCGTCCATGGCTCCAAGATAGTTGATATGTGCTGGTGGCTTCTTTGAATGACAATTTGCTGCGAGATGCCCTGGCTGGTGACACTTATAGCATACTATTGGCTTGGCTTTGGTTACATTATTTGCAATGGCTGGAAGTCTGGGTACATTTGGATTTGCTTGTGGAATAGGCTTAGGATTTGGATTGACATTAGAGGGTAATGCAGGTGGTTTAGGCCAATTCTTGTGGAAAGATGGTGATGAGAAACGACCTGGATTAAACCTTCTAAAATTGGAATTGAATTGTTTAGATCCATAATTACCGTTGGCTTGGAATTGCTGTGGTCGTCTGTCTCTTCCGCGTAACTTATCTTCAGTGTCGTGAGCTAGAGAAATGGCGTCTTCAAGGGTAACAGGCTTGAACATGTTCACTTCAGCGTAGTAATGTCCAAGAAGTCCAGACATATACTTCCGCTTATGTGTCGTCTCTGGTACGTCTTCAAGCATGCGTAGCTGTAGGAGTGCATTCCAAAAACGCTCTGTATACTGTGGAATAGGCTCACGATCCCGTTGTTGAAGTAAATCCCATTGCTTGATAGCCTTCTCATGAAATTGCGGTGGAAGGAAATTCTGCATGAACTTCTTCTTGAAATCTTCCCAAGTAGCAGGACATTCTATGCTCTTGCGGACTACAGTCCACCATAGTGATGCTCTGTCTATCAGATGATTAGTAACACACTTGATTTTATCTTTTTCTGGATAAGTTTCCTTATAGAAATAGTCATCAAACTGGCTAATGAATGATAAAACAATCTTTCCTTCTCGTATGCCATTGAAAGTGCGAAATTTGAAACTTCGTTTACTTATTTTGGATTCCTTGCGAATGGTTTGTGCTTCAAGAGTGGTGTCGATGGTACGTCGAATCAAATCTTCAGCTTGAGGTTCTTCTTTATCGGTGGACGCTCTTTGTAATTTTGTCAATTGCGCTTGCAATGCTTGCCTAGCCCTTCGCTCTTCTTCCAGTTGTAGCATGATTAGATCCAGCTTTTGTTCCATGGTAGGCTCAGATAGGTCGTCTTCAGTCATAGGATCATCCATATGTGGGGTAGTCAGCTTGTAAAACTCAATAAACCTTTCTCACTCAAAATCAGGTTAGCGGGATGAGCGTAGCTCAAATTCGGGGTTACAAGGCTATGTATTTTTGGGTATTTCTTTCTCAATTTTCAGAAAATCTGCAATATTTCCGTCTCCATTTGCTGAAAGTACTTCAACGAACTTGTAGATAGGTAGAACATCTTGCCATGAACAACTTTCCAGTTCAGAGTTTTTGCATAGGAACAAGTCTTCTATGAGTTTTAAGCACTAGTCAGTTCTGACTCCAGTTGACTAGTCTGATTTGCAGAGTTGCAGACTTAGCAGACTTACAAAGTTGCTGACTTGCAAAACTTAGGCCGACTTGATGAACTTGCAGGACTTGATTACTGTTGACTTGCAGAACTTGACTTCAGAGGTGCAGGACCTGAAGTTTGTGGACTTGTTTGCCTTGTCTGACTTGAGTAACTTGGCTTGACTTAAGTGATTAAGCTTTAAAAAGCTTAAGATAACCAGTCGTCAGATTTTGTGGGGGGGGGGACCGTTTTTTGTCCGCGCGGAATTTTCGGAAGCTCCTCTTGCAGCTCAACATGAAATTTTGAAGCTTAATAAGCTTCTTAAGCTTTCTCTTAAGCTTATTGAAAGAAATAATGATAAAAATAATGAACCTTATCTCTGGTTTTCAACGACTTGATGAAGGAGGTGGATGCGTGGTCCTCCGCCTGCAGAGCCTGGTCCTTCACGATCTGACAGTAGAAACAGGGGTTCTTGATCGCCAGAAGTCTGCCTGTATCGACGGTTCGCGATGAGATTGACTGTAGAGCCCGATCGTTCCTGGAGCTCCGCCTTCGCCCGAGATTGGTAGCGATTGGAAGCTCTTGATCTCTGCTCCGCTCTGATACCACTGATGCGCAGATCGGATGCAGAATGCTCACGTAGTGAATCCCGGAAGGTCCCCAAGAACAATGAACTCTACCTTTTTGCACAAAAAACAATGTAAAAGCATGTACGACAAGAAGTAAGAGACAAATTGGGTTCAATCTCCCCCATGCCTTGTGTGAGCGCTTCACAAAGCATGTATTTTATGTATATTTCCATCTTCATGCTCAATAATAGCCCAATTTACAAAAATATGACAAGCTTTTAGCTTTTGAGTTTGCTTTCTACAAAAATAGGAAATAAAGCTAATGGACGGTGCCCATAGAGTCTGGCACGCCCAATCTCAATGTCCAAAATAGAAATAACATATCCATGCGCATAGGTGCATACAAAATAATAATCAATAATCAATGTCTCAATAGACATAACAAAATATAGGCATGGCGCCTATCAAAATATATTCCAAAGGTCGAATACTCGCTAGACTCCAATGCTTTCCTCCGCCACTGCTGCTATCTCTACACATCAACTGAAGCATTCACAATCATTAGTAAAATAATACAATTAAACCGAAAAAAGTGAATACCTAGCAGTCTTCAGCTACATAAATAAATCAACTAGATAGAAATAAATCCTAACCTTAATTTATTACGAGGGCGCACTCTAAACTCATAAACGTTTATTAATTTAATATGCATTTTGCGGAATCACCCACTATGGAATCACCCATGTATACACTAAATTAATGAAACGCCCGAAAAGGACAGGCGTCCCCATCAACTTCTCGCACAAAGAATCCTCTTTGTGTATGAGCCACGGTCATCTAAGTTTACGGAATCCACCGTAAAATCTCACGGAATCCACCGCGGAATATGCCTCCTGGCATCACTTATACCTTCTATAGATCCACTTGCTTGGATCTATTGATGGTTTCTGAGAGGCAGGCATGCATGAAATCAATTTTCCATTTAGGGGAAACTGGTCTTTCAGCTGTGCAAATAGAAATCTTGTATGTTTCTTGTTTGTTTTGCTGAGCTTGCCCTACATATGCATTGCCATGCCATGCCCTGCATGCAAAAATAGGAAATGAGGTCTAACACAAGGACTGGACCTGAAGCTCAGCACTCCTAACACTTGGTCCTTGCAGAGACATGAAACGAGAGTCAACATGGCGACCTAGACATGAAGCTCCATGCTCCTGAGGTGCCATCCTTGTAGTGCATGTTTGCCGACCATGCCTTTGTAGCACACATGAAATAGAGTTTGTCTTTCTTGTGTGATCTGCATAGTCATATACTATGCATAAACAACTCTGCGTGAAGTGCACAACAACCCCATGAATTGCTTGCTTACATTCTTACTCATCATTACTAATTAAGTTTTCAAGGTATTACATGTTTCCAATTGTGTGCACGCAAGCAATTTAACCAAACTAATAAAATAATCTACAACTTTATCTTTTTCAAATTCAAGTTTTGGTACTTTTGTTTACTCTATGATTTGAAATTAGTATCTTAAATATTTTCTCATTTCGTGCACATCTCAATGTGTGCATGCCACGAGAATTCAATAAAAATATTAATCAAGTTACTGTTTAGATCATATGGCAAAATACAATGTAATGTGCTTCTTTGTATAATTGATGATTTAATCTAAGTTAATTAGTTAAAATAAACTAGATTTATTAAAAAGTGAAAATATCTCAACCCATGAACTAATGACTTGTTCATGCTTATTTATATGTTCTTGTTTTTGTATGTGTGCATGTGTCGGTTTGCGTAAAGTGTGCATGTGTCTTACACATCTTGTTGATTTTGCATAGAAAGATAATTACTAACGTAAATTTGGGGATTTAAAGGATTAATAATTTTAAATAATGAATCATCAATTTATATTTTTCTTTGTGGGCTTCTATAGCAAAGGTTTTTTTGAGAAGAGATTAAATGGTATTAAAAGATCTTAATAGTTTAATTGGAAAGCCATACATATTCTTAAAAATTTATGACCATAGATACTATAAGAAATTAACAATCTAATACCCTAATTTTACAACCATGATAATAACTAAAGTTTTCCAATTACAAATTTGATGCCCAAGGTTGGGGACTATTTGGCTTTAACAAACATTTGATGACACCTTTAGCTTTTTCATGTGTGTGGCATTGATGTTTTCATAATAACCTTGGGCATCAAGAATCTCTATATAACATATCTAAATTTATCTCAAGTGATCTTCACTTTTAAACATGGCATAATTTCCTAATTTTAATACAAAAAATCAACCACTAACTAGTACAAAAAGTAAGAATGTGATGAAAATATTTGAAATTACTTTTTCATGTCCATAACACTAGACATGTGACTTCAAAATGTATTTCTTTTCTTAAATGAAAAGGAAAAAGAAAAATAGTTGGTACTAGAAACAAATGTTTAAACATTTTGAGAGAAATCCAAACGTTCGAGGATTGACACTATAAAAGCTCCAACCTTGGACAAAAAGAATTTGGTTTACAATTGCAACATTTGTAAGCATCAACATTGAGGCATGCGGCTATTTAGTAGGCTTCAAGTTAGTGGAAAGGGGATCCATAATTGTCCAAGTAGGTGAGACTCGATACAGAATGGAGATTTGAGATCATGGATGTGTTTTGTCAAAGATGTTGGTGGATGAAGCAACAATTTCAAACCAAATGCGTGATAATTAAATATTTAAGATATAAGAACCAACTTGTTGCTTGGGTCTTGATTGCAAGCTAGTTGATTGCTAGACAATTTGAGCCTTTGGGGAGTTTTGCTAAGTCAAACACTATGCACAAAGCTATACAATAGTAGTGAGTAGGTTTTCCCTCTAGACTCTTAAGAAAATAGGGATTGATTAATTTAAAGCTTTGATGGAGAATATTATATATTTCCCTTTAGATATTAAATGGTGATTGCCATCCAAGGAAAATAGTAGTTTAAACTTGTAACTATAAATCCCTTCACCTTTTAATAAGGTGCTAGTTGAATGTTCCAAAATTGTGTTAAGGAGAGGACCGGGGAGAGAGGAAGAGGAGAGAGAAGACAACAAAAGAGAAAGAAAGGGAGTGACAAGGAGAGAGAAATACTAGAAATGGAGAGATAAAGATAGAAAGAGAGAGAAGACATCCATGAAAGCTGGAGAGAGGGAGAAGATGAAGGAAACTTGTATTATTATAATTTGATGGTCAAAAATCTAGTCCCTTACACCTTTTATACCGGCTAGTGTGGCTGGTATTTTATCCTCATTATTTTATTTCCCCTCTCTTACATTCTATCCCCACCCAAATATTTTTTCCCTAAAAAACAAGTTGGGCACTTATTACAAAAAGAAGAGGGTAGGAGCAGACCAGAGTACTACTCTACTGCAAACATTACAAGGGTTATTTGATGGAATGATGGGTAATCATTGATGTATAAAGGGTCATTGATCAAGTATGATATATAGGTATGATTGGGGAATGATAAAATTTAAATCTTGACCCATATTCTCTAAGAAGATGAAGCCTGCAGGGAGTGAACAACGTGTGTCTACTACAGGACCTTGCTGTAGTAAATCTGAGATAGCTTTCTGTAGAGAACTTTGATCAAGGTATACTACACATCAAAATGGAGCTCTTGGTAAGTGCTTTTAGCCCATGTAGGTTGGGTTTGGTTGTTCAGAGTTCAGAGTAAAATCCGGTGTAAAACAGTGAGCTGTCTGCAATCTTCCCTATACTAAAATATGGCCATAGATAACCAATCTTCAGCCAAAAGAGTCTACCGAAAAGAAATTGCCCACAAGATGGATATTGATCTAAATGAGATCCCAAGCAATCCATTAACCTCCTGGATAAAAATGTATTCCGTCATAATGATTGTCCAAGAGAAGAGAATGGCCATCAACCACATACTCCAATCCACCCGGGTCAAATGGATACAAGGAAGTATCCCCATAATCAAGTCCATAATCATATCCATAGTCTCCCGGATCATAGGGAAGCACAATGCCATCTTCATCTTCATGTATGCCCAAATCATGTATTACATCATCATTAGACATATACCAGTCATTGTAACCATGATCAAGGTACTCATTATCAAATGCATTCAATGGCTATTGTAAACCTTGATTAAGTGTAAACTAATGCTCAAGAAGGCCACCATGAGGTTTCTAAAACCTTCAGCATAACCATCTACTTCTGTGAGTGCTTCATGCGATTCTTCAGCTAATATGTCATGAGCTTGTACATCTTGCTCTTCACTATTCCGTTCTTGTACATCTTGCTCTTCACTGCTCCCTTCTTGTACATCTTCTTGGTCTTCTTGCTCTTTTCCCTTTAGTTGAACTGCCAACCACTTAGAGAAATTGGCATTAAGTGTGTTTGTGGTGGCTCTCATGTGACACATTTCCTTCATAATCTCAGCATGATTTTCCTTCATCACAAGTACAGAAAATCATGTTGAGATTTCTCACTCTTGCCTTCTTTATCATCATCACCTTGAAAAGAAATCATCATTACATTTGGGTGATCATGAGGTATGAACTGATTGGGATATAGGATACCATGGTAGTTATGAACTTGTTGCTCATCAAAGCTAGAAGAGTATTGATAAGCATGACCATTATTGTCATGTCCATAAGAATTGGGCTGCTGAATTAAGGAAGGTTCACATGTATAATCATGACTATGTTGCTAAAAAGGTGGATTCTCATAAGCATAAGCATGTTTTCCATAATAGCCATTTTGCTGCTAAGGTTGGAATGATACTCTGCATTATGACATGGTACATCATATCTATAAGCATTAACATGTTATCCAGATGTACTTGCATACTGCTCATGTTCATTTCCATATTGTTGTTGTCCATATTCATAAGATGCATGCAGATCATAGTGTGTACCATCATCATATACATGTTGGCCATAAGCATAAGCATCGGGTGCATAATGCCCATGAGAATACTCACCATGACCATAATACTCATCATGCTATTGATAATACTCAGGGTGATGAGAATCCATACTTGATTCAAGTTTTGTTCTTTTTTTCTCTGTCTGCCTTCATAAGAGCAATATATCGATCAATTAAAGCTCCAACTTTATCAATATTAGCATGTGTTTGAAGCCAACCCTATTCAATAGAGCTGGAGCTATTTATCTCAGTTGCCATTGTAGTCAAGTTGCTTTCAGAATATTCCAATGCATGGCAGAAGCCAGTTATAGCAATATCATGTGATCACGAATCCTCAGAGAATGCACACATATCTCATGGTTCTGCAATTGACTGTAGGCCTTCTGTGTTATCATGAGCCATATAAACAATCAGTAATATGCTACCCCTGAACAACCAAGGAAGGTGTGTATTGTTCAAGTAGACCAATGCGTATTAATGTTACAACTCCACACAAAGCATTGGCTATTTCTCCCAACAGACAACTACCAAGGTTTCATATCCATCACAAGTGTACAACACTTCTCCATCTGATCAAAGTTGCAAAGCTGGGATCTGATTCAAAAGATCAATTTGAAGCCTTGGGAGCTCTTGCTGTTACATGCTTTGTAGGCTTGGAGATGGTGGAAGGCAGAATTGGGAGGAGCTTGAATAGGACTATGCTAATTTTTGATAGGAACTAACATAAATTAGGGCAAAAGCAGATAAATCCAAGACTCAAGAGGAAGTTTTTGATGCAGATATGGGCATAGGGCGAACTCTATACGATCATGCATTGTACATAGAGGCTTTGACTAGCTTCAAGCAAGCTAGTGAGGTGAAGCCTATTGATCCTATGCCACATTTCCACCTTGGAAATGCTTTGTATTCTCTTGGCCAACATGCTGAAGCAAGAGATTGCTACACCTCAGCTTTGGATGCTGTAGAGATTTCAGGTAACTAGTGAAATGGCCTTCTACCTCAGATCCATGTAAACCTTGGAATTGCACTTGAAGCTGAAGGCATGCTCCTTGGTGCAAGTGAACATTACAAGGAAGCTAATATCAGAGAACCAAACATTATAGGGCCTTGAAATTGCTTGGGAGTGCACTCTATGGTGTCGGAGAATACATGGCTGTAGAGAAGCACTTATGGAGGAAATATTTCTTAAAAGTGATTACTCAGATGCACATTGTGACCTTGGATCAAATTTGCATGCTATGGGAGATGATGAACAAGTAGTTCATGAATTTTAGAAGGCAATCAATTTGAAGCCTGACCATATGGACGACTTTACAATTTGGGTGGCCTACTAAGGGACATGGGCAGGTTTCAACGAGCAGTAGAGATGTACTGGAAGTTGTTGGCTTTGCAACCTGGCCATTGGAGAGCTTAGCTTTGGCTGAAACAGATCCTCTATATCCACTAGTGTATGCGGATGGTAGACTAGTTGACTACTTAGAGCTTGCTGTTGGAGCATTGTTAAGACCTCAAAGTTTGAGGCTTGCCATCATGGCATCTCAGAGGTTGTTGCTTCTACAATCTTGACTTCTGCAACCTGAAAATTGGGAGTGACGAGGAGGAGGCCTGGATTCAAAGGCAATCCTATGTGTCCATTTGGATCTCCATGCCAATTGGCAATGATCCATGAAACTCTTGTATCATATCATTCATATAGCACACAATGTGCTGAGTCTTAGAATATCTCAGGTGTCAATCCAATGTGCCTATTAAGATTTGCATGCCATGTGGCTGCTATCCTTGTAACAACAACTCTATAATACCCACATTTCATACAATGTATTGAGTCAAATCAGACTCCTCTTCATTATAATAAAATTTATTTTGGTGAAATTCTTTGAGTATTCTTGTGCTATCTTTTCATTATATTTCATGTAAATGGTATGACTAAAGTGATGCCTTGAAATTGAACTATACATTTATTGATGTATATATCCACATGCGTTTCGATATTGATGTTTATGTATGTTTACAAAAGTGTAAACATCTCTTAATGCCATGTTGATTTGTACGACATATTGGTGATTACTAGACATACTTAAAATGCTTATTATTTAGGGGTTAATATATACTTCTTTATATATAATGTATAGGTTATAATGCTTGAGAGAAGAACAAGCATTCTCTCGATAGAAGTATGTAACAGAAAAGATGAAGAAGGGAATTGAATCACTGATACGTATCATTGCTCGTCTTGGGTAGCATCCAAGTATGAAGGGAGCTTTCAAGGTGAAAGCATTTGCAATTGCAGATGTATCAAAGTACTGGAAGGGTAAAATTTTAGCTCTCAGACAAAGGAATGTTGATTCTCACCTTGTAACAGAGGCGTTTGTACATGTATTCATGCAAAAACAAATACATATTGTGCCCAATGTGCCCTTTCAACGAAACATTGCAAACAGTAAGTATTTGCAACTCATTGAGAATGAGAAATTTCATGATACCTATGTAACAACTTGTCTCGTATTTACAGAAGTATACCCTTTGAATTGCTGTGAGTGGCAAAATGTTGAGAGTTTCACTGGTTCTTTTAAGTGTTACCACCTCGAAATTGGTAGATTGCTCTCGCAGAGAACCTTGTTTTTTTCTATGACTCCAAGTACATATTGCCCAAGGGGAGTCGAGAATATGGAACCCTTGAGTCTATGCACATATCAAATCTCAATAGCATAGAATGGCCATTGTGTAGTAGCGACATTTAGCACATGTGTAGCACAAAAATTTTAGTATACATATTGAATTCTATGAAGCTAAGCATTGACTCAAAGAATGTACATCTAAGCTGGTTCATACGGATTGCAATTTTTGCACACATGTTCAAGGAATGTAAGGGTTTGAGACGTACCAAAAGCACACACGTCATAAAAAATGCATTAGAGGATTATGTAACAAGGATTCTAGGCAAAACTTGGACATAAAAAATAACTCATGGTCCTGACATAGTGGAGTGTCGAGTCACAATAAGGGATATGGATTTTAGGTAAAATTTTTATCTCTTAGTTGACTATAATCCTACTTTGGGATGAATCGGCTAACTTTCCTTTCCAATTACAAGTACTTTTTCACACGACAGACTTTATGCCTAGTGTTCAAGTATCGTAGATGGAGGATGCTCAAGGGTAAATGGTTGTGCCTTGATCAAGACATGCGTGAAAGTGCAGCTGTGGATGTTACTGTCATTTGTGAGGGCCACGAGCCCCAAGTGTTGCAAATAGAGGATGATTGGCCCTTGAGTATAACGTATCAATAAATTACAATGCTAATACAGAATCCACCTGTTAGCTTCTATTTTAAACTAGATGGCAGGAAAATTCGAAGTCGAGCTGAGGATACTGTTACCAATAGAAAGTGTGTGGCTCCACATATTTTAGAAATTGTAGAGTCTCCCTAAAAATCCAAACACCACAAGTTGTAGTATCCAACACCTATAAAATTTTGGATTTTTTTGGCCAATAGAATATTGTCACTTGCAAACTTGCAATATTTAAAAATTATGGTATTTGTGTAAAAGCATACACTTGTTATACACTTTTCACATCAAGACATTTACATATGCATGTAAACTTTACAAAGACGTAAGTAAAGCCATAACTAAATATCGTATGGGAACAACCCTTAATGGTTTAAAACTTAAGGTTTTTAACGTAGAACTAGTTTAGTTCTTGTTTCATTATTTCATTGTTTCATTGTTTCATTGTTTCATTTCACACTTTCTCTCTTCATCTCTTTATATCCACCATATCCCTCCTACTTGCTATGATGGATGCTCGTGCACACTTTGATGAGTGGATCCATGAGACTATCTTTGCCAACCAGGGTGACGAGATATTCCAGGTTTTCTTTAAGAACTTCAACCTTGAAAGTGTGCTCTCATCGCTGGATCCCCCCTTCAGGTTTTGGAAGACTTTGTGAGCACCATTGCTACCTGCACATACTCCATTGAGGGATCTGACATGACTTGGGTGCCTCTAGAATAGCTCATGGTATTTCAGGCAAGGAAGAATCACCAAAAAGTGGTGAATAGGTGTCTGGCCCTCATGTGAATCCTTCGCACAGAGTATGCACTGTTCCCATGGGAAGTGCACCAGGTACATCACCCTTTGGATCTCATGGAGTGTGATTGCGCATTGGTAATTTACCTCCTTGCATTGGATACACCCCTAGAGGAGGAGAGCGATGAAGATACAACTCCACAGGTTGTTGCTATCACATATACGTGAGAAGAACCGATTGAAGAGCTCATAAATGTTGAAGGGAAACATCGGGTGGTGGCAGAGCAAGGGTTGGCTCTCATGGTGCCATCTTCTTCAAAATAGCCACAAGCCGACAAACCCAACCTTGCCTCCTTGACGCCCATTGAAGTAGATGGTATACAATACTTACTTCTATTAGATGTGTTGCAATACTTGGAAATGAAGGAAGAAGAGTTGTTTTCCATCCTATTCAGGGATTCAATGGAAGACTTGATCGATTATGATTACATGGATATGCATTCGATGATGGCAGAGATTGGAAGATATTGTGGCACAAGTTTAGATACTGTGAGTGCTGGATGCTGAATTTGAAGCACTACAGCATGATTTGTTTGAACCAAGGCCCCAACTTCCTACTAAGGAGTTTGTAGATCCCTTTGCCCAAAGAGGTATCTCCCTGATACACGAGGAAATGAAGATACAAGATAATATGGAGAAGGTGAGATTTCTAACTACCATATATTTTTATGCGATGAAACTTGACGATAGGGTGTTGGGTCCCCCGGAGTCCACCGGTGAAATCTTGGCAAAAAATGATGCCTACAGCTGCCCTGTCCGAAGTCTGGCGTTTGGCTCACTGGTAGACTCCAGGGGACCCGACGCACCCTATCGTCAAGTTTCATTGCTTTTTGATAAATCTAGGTTAGTCGTTAAATATATTATTTGATTTGACTTTGTCATTTAGGACATATTGTATATAGATGAGTCTGCATGAAGACAAGAAGGAGCTCAACATGCGGATCGACGGAAGGATTCGGCTCTGAAGGAGTATATTGGCAACCTTGTTGCAGATTTGGTGGTCTTCCATAAGAAGTGCTCACTAGGAGGGAAATAAATAATCATGAAATTTCAAGCTTTGACCAAGTTTGGACCTTTTCGAGCGATACATGTGACATCTAGCTTGGAGAAGGTGGTGCTAATTAAGTGGTCAAAGCTTCTTTACTCGTTTAACCAAATGCATGGTGGAGCAATGTGTGTGCTTGCTACATTAGGTGACCTTGCTAAAGTGTCAGATTGGCTTCTCCTGGAGAAAGAGTTGAAGGGGGAGCGCATCATTTTTGAAGCAAACAAGGAACTTATATTTTCATCGAAAGCTGGCCCCTCCTCTCCACCGATAAAAAAGCCAAGGAACAATTGAGAGTTCTTGTTGGCTATCGACTTTTTGTATCTACCATCACTAGTAGCCATCACATGTACTTTTCTTGATGAATATAAGATACTTTACTTTGTCCCTATAAATAAGTATTTATTAAATAAATGTGTGATACGTGAATGACGCATTCGCATACGTTAACATAATTCAATGCATAGTACTGCACTTGTGATTGTATAAGTGTGACAATAATGTGTGGTACGTGAGTGACGCATTTGCATACATTAATATAATTCAATGCGTAGTACTGCACTTGCAATTGTGCACAAGCAATAATGTAACTTATATCCGTACGTATTACTACTTTCGATGTGTTCGTATGTTAAACAAAAATTAAGAGTCATGCATTTCAAGAAACAAAACAAAACAACTTAATTATTTGAATTCAGTACACATCGCACGAGATATTATGTATATATAAATAAATATTCCAATGTGGCAGAGTATACAAATTTTTTTGGCTTTTCAAGATGCTATGGTGCTATAACATGCATTACAAACATTGTATCATTAATCTAGTAAACTATGGCAGAGTCCCCTTGCCATGTCGAAGCCGAATGATAAAGTTCATGTCTTTATCTGTGATTGTGACACGCTTTGCATAGATGGCTGCAAGCTGTGTATCATCGAACAAGTCGATGATAAACCCCTTTGCAGCTGTTTGTAGGGCCTCCATAGTTGCAGTATTCCACCTTCCTGTTGGTGGGTCATCCCGCACTCACGCCTAAAATCTTCCCATTCCTTTCAACTCCAAGTCTTGCATGACTTCCCGAACAACCTTATGAAAAGAACTTTTCGGGATGAGAAGCTCATATCCGCGTTGGATTCTCCTCATCTCTCGAAGGGCGACAGTGCATGATTTCCATCTCCTCTTCTTCTATGATGGTCATTGTGCTCTATAGGGAGCACCTGTTGCTGCACTAGAGGAGGCTCCACCTTGTGCTCCAGGTGGCAGGCCTTGGCATGAGGTCTTTTCGGGGCTGGCATGAGGTCTTTCCGGGGCTAGAATGGCTAGATGCTTGCTTGGTGCATGCCATGCAAGCTTGAGGAGGGAAAGATGGAGAAGAGACAGAGGTTGGGGATGTGAAAATGGAGGAAGCAAAGAAAGCAAGATGTGAAAATGAGAAGAAGAATGAACTTTTAACCCATTTAAACCCCAAAATCGGGTTAATGCAGCTTCATACGCACTGTCCATCGTGTGATCGTAAATCCATAACCTTTTATCGGAATATGATGAAACTTTACATGCTCGTTAGATGGCCAAGAGCCCAAATTACTATTATTTTGATAAAAAAATGCATGCAGACCCCTGGTCCGAAGTCTGGCATCTAGACCTAACGAGTGCGTGTGTGAAGTTTCATCGCTTTCCGATACAGTTTAGTATTTTAAAAATTATCCCACACCAAAATTATGGATGCATTGATAATTGAGAAATCAACATTGCAACTACTGACCCTTAGAAACTTCGCACCACATAGACTATACAGAGGCATCAGGAGTAAAGTCTGCAACAAAAAATGGCAAATTTTTGCATGTTTTTCCTATTGAAATTGATAGTGCTAACAAAAACTGTAAGTAAGAATTGAAAATACATCATAGATGCACAGTCAAAGTTGAGAGCGAAGGATAAGTGTAAAATTTTAATTCATATTTTAAGGACGCATATAATAGTTTTGCACTGGGACATAGTTATATGTCCAATGCACGAGGATAACACTATGCCAAAAAAGATAACATTACAAACTATGTTCATTCCATTGAAACAAATGCATCCTTCACTGCTTGAAGATTTCTTACAAGTTGGAAGTCCTTGGGAGTTACAGTGATGCGCTTTGCATGTATTGCACAATGTTGAGTATCAGTTATCAACTCAACTAAAAAGGCCTCTGCAGCACACTGTAGAGCATGAAGACATTCTTTTGTGAAGTGATGAGGTCTATCTTGACCTTGTGCCAAAAACCACCTCCTGCTTTCTGTATGATAGAGGTCTTGCACAATCTCCTGAACAAGTCTCGAGAAGCCCGCCTTTGGAATGATGAGATCAAAAGAGCGTTGATACCTCCTAATTTCTCTTAAGGCCACTATACCTGGCTTCCACTTGCGTTTCTTGTGGGGATGCTGAGGAGGACCCTTGTGAGGGCGGCTTGAGGAACGCGGGTTAGGTTGAGAAGGGGGTGCATGTGAGCTAGTAGATGCTCCAAGGGATTGAACACGATATGGGGCTCTAAGCAAAAGCTTATTTGCAACTACCTTAGACCTAGCCATCTTTCCTGCACAAGAGATGTGAGAACTCAATGAATAAGATAGAAAGTGAAACCCTCTTTTATATAACCCTAAATTGTAAGACTCATTCACATATATGCACACTCTCTCTTTCTCTCTTAAACTATGAATTACATTCACACTGAACACATTGTTCATCTTACTAGCTTAGCCCTCTTCGAACCCATTTGCTGCCTTGTCGAAGCCTTGTTTCTAGACACTTCGCATGGTTTTCTTTGGCACTTGAGGCTTCATAACGCACTCTTTTAGTGACATGACGTGATTCCATCATGTCTGCAGTCGATTCATCAGCACTTTCATTTGCTCTCTTTTACGAGAGTTCAGCTTCATCCGCTACTATAATCCTATACCACCAAGATAGCAATTGGATCATTGGATTGCTATCATTTGCCCCTCCACCAGATCATTTTTTCTTTGGTATGCACCACATGCTATCCAATGTGAAATTTCCATCCCTTGTGTGGACCAAATTTCGATGCTTTCCTTTTCTGCAAAGTATGGCACATGTGCCTCAAGGATATGCTACAAAGACACATATCACACATGAGTAAAACTATGCTCAATAGTTTATACAATTCATATAATTTTAAAATATTAACTTAGTACGCACCATGTAATGTGTGATAGAGCTTTTGCCTCATGCTTCCACCATGTTTTCGTAGAAGCTATGCACATCATTGATAAATTCTTGCTTATCTTCATTGTTAAACACCATCTTGCGAAGTAAGGGAGCCAATTTGTTAAGACTTATCCAAAATCTTAGCTTTGGTCAATCTTGTTTTTCCTCCATTACTTCGATCAGGAACTGCAAAATGTAACTTTTTCCACCCATCGTAGTCCTACGGCCTACGAACCATGACATTCCCTTCCTCATTGATGGGTGCTGAGAGAAAGTTCCTAGCCTTTGCTCCTCCAAAGCAAGGCTTTTTTGGCAAGTTACCAGATTTTCCTAATCTCTTCTCATCTTTTTCAATCATCACTTGATGCTTGTGTAGTCCAATTTTTGATAGCACTCGCTCCACATTCCTACACGTTGCAATGGCTTCTTTTTCTGGTTGCATCCTATAAGCAAAGAAAATGTATTCATATACATGTTTCTCCATGATTCTGACAAAAGCATGCAATGAACAAATGTGAATATGATCCAATGGAATGTTTAAGATGGGCTTCCAAGTGGGATCTTCTCTATTGCGTGTCGGTGCAGCACTTGTCACCCTTTGCTAGTTCTTCTTTTCGTCCTTTCCTTCCACCCTCTTGTTAGAAGATGGGCATAGAAACCCATTGTAAGCAAGGGAGTATAAGGGCAGATGAGTGTGAATAGCCCTAGGGGTAGGGGAAACCCTAACCCTAGCTGGCAAGGGCTATATAAACAGCCTATGGGTCACTATCATTTGAGAGAGAGTGTACCCAAGTTGTACTCTAAGCAACTTAGTAAGCAAGATTTCATTCTTGTCCTTTGAGCTCTCTTCTCCCTCTTGTGCACACATTCTACTGCTGCAAACTCTGATTCTCAACATGGTATCAGAGCCATCTCTAATCTCCTCAGCTTCCCTCAGCATCAATTATCACTAAGTGCACATGAGCTGTCATTTTCTTCATCCTATCCTTCTTTCCTCCATAGCTGCCTGCAACCTACCTCCATTGGAGGACTTGAGGAGGACAAAGGAGGCCATGTTAGCCTGAGGTTTCTTCTGGAGATCTTTTCCCCACATTAGGGCGTAGCTCCTCGTCAGTTCAAACTCTGACATTGTCCACGTGTGAGGCCAGCATTGTCAAGATCCCAGAAATGGCGCAGTTTCTGACAGTGTGGTGTCTCCTGACCTAGCGCGGGCAGCAGGCGATGCAATCTTAGCCATCACCATAGAGCTTTGATAGCCCGCCAAGTGGGCTATCCTGAGCTAAGAGGGCTATGAGAAATTCATCCTCTGCTGGCTGCTACAAGCCAAACCCTAACTATGCTTTTTTGGGCAGCCATAGCCAACAAGCTCCAAGCTTGACATTTTGTCATTTTTACACTCAGAGCTTCATTAACAATGATTCTAATCACTGAAGCAGAGTCTCTGAAATCTATTCCAGAGTCTAAAGCTCTTGGGCATGCTCAATGGACATCACCAAGCATCGGGAAGCTAACTTCCAACCGGGTTCCATTCAAGCACTTCACTAAGCTGGACAATAGTGTTCTTTTAACACTAATCATAAATTATCAGGTTAATAGCTTGCTGGGCATTCACTAAAACCCAGTGAGTTTTTTATTCCTCTTCATATATTGTTGTAAGGTTATGTGTAAAATGAACACATAGACCATTATGCACAAGAAGTGTATTGCATACCGTGAGTGACTTTGTCTCAAGTACATTGGTCAGTGAAATCAATAGCATGAGTGTCATCATACTCTCCTCGGAATCATCATCAGCAATAACAAGCATTGAGATCATAGACAAACCGTGTCTAACACAAGCTTCATCCACTAAGCCATACCACAAGGAGGAGCCTGAAGTCCAGTCTAGGTTTACTTCATTAAAACCTAAAAAGACTATTAAACCATGGAAGGAGCTTGCTCATAAGAAAGGACCACCAAAGTCATACTTTGAAATATTACACTTATATGATTTTCAGCCTTTCTCTTCATTGCAACTTTGACTTCACTTTGTCTAATTTGCTTCCGCATTCAGTGAAAGGTTTGTAAGGGACTAGACATTGCCCTTGTCCTAACAAGTGGTAAGACCTTCCCAATGACCACAACATATGCTGACTTCACTTTGTCTAATTTGCTTCCGCATTCAGTGAAAGGTTTGTAAGGGACTAGACACTACCCTTGTCCTAACAAGTGGTAAGACCTTCCCAATGACCACAAGTTTGATGGTAAGGATTTCCATCCATGGCAGGTACTTATAAAATACAAAATGATGGAGAGAGGGTATTGGCCTCTTATTCAAGGCAGTAGAGTTGTAAACTCTGCAAATATGATTGATATAGAGGATGACCAACGTGCTCAAGCAATCATAATGTTACACTTAGATGAATCCCCGATTCATCATGTTGATCGACTAAACATTGCTAAAGAAAAATGGGATGAGCTTGAAAAGCTCTATGGAGCCACTGGAAAAAATACTAAAATCTTCCTTAAAATTGAATTCTTTAGCTTGGAATATCATTCAAGGGAAGATTTGGGAAAATTCATTTCTCATATGAAGGGACTTATGGCACAGCTTGCTTCTGTACAAGCCCCAATACTTGAAGAAGATGCTATTGCTATTCTCCTAAAAGCTATAAAACAGGTGTTTCCTACTCTTGTAACCACTCTCACCAACATTCCAGATCCTACTTTGGCAAGTACCATTCAATCCTATTTGGATGAAGAAAAGAGGAACCACAAAGAAAGCAGCGACAGTCAGGCAACTTCAAACTCCAGTGAACAAGTATTGGTTCATACAATTCTCACTAAATGTTCTTTTTGTAAGAAAAAAGGACATCTTGTAAACAATTGCTGGAAGAAGTATCACGAGAAGATGAAATGTAACAAATGCAAGAAGACAGGGCATATCACTAGTAAATGCCCCAACACTCCTGAAATACCCAAAGAATTGGTGGCCAACTATGTCTCCAATTCATCTGAAGATCGACTGTTTTGACTATTTAAATCATCTACCTAAAACAACCTTGTAAGCCTGATTTATAAAGGCATCCCAAAAAGGGGGGGAATCTCTTACATGTCTTGTAATCCAATGCCACCCTGGCATTGAGGGGGGGTGTTAGAAGATGGGCATAGAAACCCACTGTAAGCAAGGGAGAATAAGGGTAGATGAGTGTGAATAGCCCTAGGGGCAGGGGAAACCCTAACCCTAGCTGGCAAGGGCTATATAAACAGCCTATGGGTCACTATCATTTGAGAGAGAGTGTACCCAAGTTATACTCTAAGCAACTTAGTACGCAAGATTTCATTCTTGTACTTTGAGCTCTCTTCTCCCTCTTGTGCACGCATTCTACTGCTGCAAACTCTGATTCTCAACACCTCTCTGTTAAGCAATATAGGCATGGATTCTTTGCAAGCACCATCGGAGATTCCACACATGCATTTTAAAGTTTTCAAGTCTCCTCCAAGATGTCATTCAACCAAATATTGACCATACCCTTCAACCGAGAGCATCTCACCATGTTCCTGATGATCGATGATGCTTGGAATGCTTGTGTGCATAAAGAATAGCTATAGCACCTCAAATGTTTTCTTAGGAACTTCAAATGCAGTGAGCCACTACACATGACACTTAGATTGAACACTAAAGTCCCCTGGGTTATTCTTGTCGAATTGTAAAGCTCTATTCATCAGAGTTACACTAACTCTTTCAAGATTTACTCCTTTGACGACCTCACTTTCATCTAATTTTATAACAAACTGCAATTTACCATTACATTCCTCAACATACATATTGTAGTACATTACCATTGCTGACTGCACCTTGTACAAATCTAAATAGTAATTGTTGAGTTTGGTGAACTTCACCTCATATGCATTTTTGGTCCCAACCTTTAGTGTTTCCACCCATGGAACATGCATGGGATCTCCTATCAGCTCCAAAACCTTTGTATTAAGTTGTCGGGCCTCTTTTAACTTTGAAGGTTGAGGAAGAGGCACGATTCTATTTTTCTCCAGCACGACCAAACCTAGCCTTCATACCTTGGAATATCTTTGAGTAAGTCATTGCGCTAATATCGGCCTTGTCACAAATAGATTGTGCATCCACAGCTGAGAACTCATTTGACACATCTTTTAATGTGCACTCAATCACCATTTCCTTCACAACCTTAAACTTAGGATTGCTCAAAGCGTTTTCCAATGTATTGCCTTCAACAATCTACTAATACACGATCCAACCTCACCCTCATCTAGGTTCTCTTTCTGAGCTACCTTACATGCTTTGATACATCGCTTCCACTGGCCACTATTTACAATTAACTCATTGATTGGCTTCTTCTTTCGTTTGCACTCCTGTGTTAGCTTGTTGTTTATCTTTCTCAAATCGTCCAATTGTGACTTTGCCTCCTCATATAAGATACCAATGTCATGGATAGTGTCCTGCATTGAAATAATTTGATTGTTTTGTTGAATTATAGTGTCATTCAGCTGTACTACTTGTCCTATGAGCTGTTGTATATGAAGTTGATGTGCAGTGATCACATCATGGTAATTTTTTATGGTTGCTTGGAAAGTCGTAAATACTTTGAACTCCTGATCATTGAGCCGCCTAGTATAATCGAGCAACCCATTTTCATCCTCGCACACATACTTCAAAAAATTTATGATTCTTGAGAAAGTTGGAGGTCTATTGTTTAAGAGGTCAATTGGGTAGATTCCCCCATTAACCCACAAATCCACATGTTTCAATTCCATTTGCTTGTAACTCTGCAAAACTTGAGGGTTGACACTGGTACGCTGGGTTCTTTTGAACAATGGGGCATATTCAATCTCTACCTCAATATGCAGCTCCTTCTTTCATGTATTCATTTTACAATTAATAGAAACGGGGAGCCTACTTGGTTGTCACAAGAGGTAGAGTGGAGATGGACAGAGAGGCACACAAAGGTGCCAAGGGAAAGGAGGGTGTAAGTAATACCATGATTAATTACTTTTTATCAGAAAATTTTGGTTTTGCAATGATCTACATGCTTTATTTAATTCCCATAACCCAAAATGCGATTTTTAAGCTGTAAAATGCTAGTTTTTCCGTTTCGGGTGGGAGTAATGTGTTCCCATGGGGAGAATATGGAAGATAAATTGAATGTCAGTATGATGAAGTGATTGGAACAAGAAAAATCAGAAAATAGTATATTTTATTAACAAATAAATCAAAAAAATGGGAAAAATGAGTGGAAAAATAGAAAAATTGGTTTTTTTGCATTTATGTGGACCTGTTTTCATTTATTAAAAATAGAAAGAAGTCAAAAATACTAAAAAATGACTTAAAAGGACACAAATACATTTTATAAAATGGCTAATTGAAAATTTATAAGTTTTGATATTTTTTCCATAAAGTTTAATGAAGGTTGCATAAACACAGAGAAAAGGTCACAATAGAGCCATGAGAGAGTATAGATATGGGGGAAAATAGCTCAGAGGGTAGGGATGTCCAAGACTTTTCGTATTTTAGATATTTCTATTTTACCTCGAAAAACATCTCCAAAAAACATGAAATTTGACCAGTTTGTTTGTTTTTTGACCAAAAGCTAGAATATAAAAAATCCCCAAAATATCTTAAAAGGAACTTTCGAAATTTTATTTTCCTTGTTCTTGATTAAAAAATCAATTACCTCGTATCTATAATCATTTTGCATTGAAAACGAAGCACCACACTCCTGTAACTAACTCCTTTTTTAATATAAAATTTGATTGAAAAATTCTTCTTGAATGAGAAGAGAGAAGGAATTTGAGTATATCTTTGTAGATAATATGAAAAAGGCAAAACGAGATTGCAAAAGTGGAGAGAGAAGAGGATTATTTTACTATTCTTCTCTCCTCTTTTCCTTGTTTTAAAGAGGAGAGAGGGGGGCTAAAAGACCCATTTGTGAGTTCATTTTTTCCTAATGGAGAAAGCTAGCATGCAAAGCTCTACAAGGCATAGTCGCATATAACTAAGATGAGTAGACTAGGAGCTTATGCCAAAACATGGAAATGCGAGAGATCCAGAGAGTGCTAGCCCTAGCAGGCAGAAATTAGACAGAGAGTGAGAGAGTGCTAGAAGGAGACCTCACGTTGAGCGAAGTAGCTGTTAGATAACACGGTAGCATATTAGAGCGCCGCAACATTAGCAACATCGCTACTGGCAGGTTTAGGCTCTAAGAGCCAATAAAAAATTCCTGTGGTAGTGAAGCAGCTGGGACAAATACCAAGCGAACGATGACCCATATAGCTTTGTGGAGCAGTTCGAGTAGGTTTGCGAGGCCAACAGCCACATTGATCCCACTCAATGCTCACAAGCTTTCAGTCTCTGCGCTTAAGTGGTAAGGCCCAATGGACTTGGTACACGAGTTTGGATGCTGTGGAATGAGTCAATTTCAGTGGCCTAAAAAATCTATTCATTAAGAGTTTTTCCGAACTTGGATACTCCAATAACCTACTAATGTGACTTATGAACATCAAGCAGAGAGAGAAAGAGGACATCAGAGATTACATAACCCATGTGAGGAGCCTCTTTAGGAGAATTCCTATAGGTGAGAGACCAATCGAAAGAGTGGTGTCCATGGCATAGATTAACGGAATACAAAGTGAAGAGCTCTATAAAGCCTTAGCGGGCAAATCGAGCCTGCAGCGAGACGCACTGGTAAGGGTCTTTGAGGAAGCTATAAGAGCGGATGGCCAGATGAAGGAGAGAAGCTCCAAGAGCTCGAATAGAGAAGAGTCAAGCACTAGGAACTTGGATAGGGCTTCAACACCAAGTGAGAGATTAGGCCCAAGTGCTCAAGATAAAAGGAAGGGTACTAATTCAGGACAAGAGCTAGCAAAGATGAAGATGGAAATAACCAAATTGTAGGAGATGATGAGACAACCAATGTGCCCACACGTCCAATGCATGCATTGTGGCAGAAACCACCTGCCAGCCAAGTGTCAAGACCCTAGGTCATGACCTTGCACTAATTGCGGTAGGATTGACCATGATGCCATGCATTGTTGACTACCTGAGAGACTCCCATACTTGCAGCCTTACGGTCAATCCTACCTTGTGAATAGGCCACTGAACTTCTTTGGAAGGGGAGCCCCATTGGCCCTCCCAACACCTAATGATACTAAGCTAGCCATCCCTAGGATGGAGATAAATCTTGCAGGTATCCCTAGACCACTTGGACCCTATGTAACCCATCCACCGAGTGACACTCTAGTCCACTATGTGGAAGAGCCTAATGGCGATGAGCCTTATGTACACCCTTACGTATCGTACGTCAAAGAAGGCAATGCAGTCCTTATGGACTACCGACCATTACTCGTGATGGCATTAGGTAGAGGGAGAGGCAGAGTCCTAGGAGGGCAGACCCAAAAGCCAATCATGTATTGGGACTTGCAGTCACCCAAGACACGTTTCTTTGTGCTGCCCCAAGAGGGAGCAAGCAAATAGAGATAAGGCTGACCTAAGATGCACTGAGTGTGGAATCACTCATCTCTTTGTCGATTTCCCTAGATGCAAGCCATCCTCTAGCTTGGCAAACGAGCCATCGATTCTGTTGGGATTGTTTGGTGTCGAGACACTTGATGGGGAGGCCATGCCTATCCCATTGCATGTCATGACCCATGCACAGACAAAGCATGCCGGCATATCATTGCCAAGGCCTAGCAACCTCGACGCAACCTCAATCAAAAAGAAGAGTCGGAGACGGAGGAAGAAAAGTCTAGACGCTAAGGTCACACTCAAAACCAAAAGTGCCACAACACTGCCTGCGCGGGAAAGACAGTCACTGATGTAGAGGCAAAAATGTCAACTCCAAAGATGGTTGAAAAGGGAACTGCTAAGGTCAGGGAGTACCCCAACCCGAATGCTAACTCGAAGCCATCGAGAAGGTGAAGGAGTGGGTGAAAGAAGCCCAAGAGCACCTAAAAGACGCTGAGCCCATACTAGAAGATGAGATTGATGATCTCTTAAGCATGAGCACACCAGTCTCACCCTCACGACCAAAATTGAGGGATGTGACAGTACCACAAGTAGTGCCACTTAGACAAAGTCCAAATGCTACAGGCTAGCAAACTAGTCAAGGCCATTGACCAAGACCCGTAGAGCTAGGAGAGAGGCAAGCATCTAGCAACCTTCTTAATACATTGGTGACCACCCTTATGACTCTAAGCTTAGGCGACCTGCTTAGGCAACATCCAACATTATGGCAAGAGCTGAAACAGTGGGTTGAAGAATCAAATGAGCAAGTTGCCACAGACTTACACAATCATGATGCAGAAATGCAAATATCGAGCCTGACGCTACACTCCATGCCTAAATCCTTGCACGCCAATGCTATTTGGGAAGGCACAAAGATGCGTGCAATCCTGCCACTCTTAGCTCTTGGAGATGTCACAAGAAAGGGAATCGTAGACACAAGGGTGAGAGTGAGTGTGCTAAGCCATGCAGTACTCCAAACTTGGGGTAACCCATTGGTCGAGACTACTAGGTTCAATGTCACATTGGCTAACGGAATGAAGGTGAAACCATTCGGAGTGTTAAAGAATTTGGCCAGTGAAGATCATAGGAGTCGAATTCTCTATTGACTTTATAGTCATGAAGGGAGTGAACTACGATATCCTGCTAGGCCGACCTTGGATGTGCAATGCAAGAGTCATAGAAGATTGGGGCAATAGTCTCATCTTTCTAGGTAATAGAATGGAGGCTATAAGGGTAGAGATGGACACTTGGAAGACCACGCCAGTTGACTTAGATGCCATCTCCACCATGTTGAAGGGCGACAATGGCTAGATTAGGAAATCCTACATGCCCTTAACTAAGTATATCTCGTGTCTTTTGAGAGGAATAAGCCGTCAGTCATCAAAGCCATGTTCATTGGGTATAGAGGAATCTTAACCGCTCTTATCCAATAGATGATAAAAGAGGCACATGATGGGGAAGAGGGAGCGAATGAAATGCCTAATAGGTCACCTCCTTGTCATGACAAAGAACAATCAAGTGAGAGGACAATTAGTGAAGAAGAGGGAGAGTAAGAAGCTCAATCCAGCAAAACGAAAGCAAAGACGACGAAGAATAAAATGACACAGACAAAGCAGGAGGAAGAAAGAAAGAAAAAGGAGAAAGCAGATTCGCAGAAAGGTAAGGAAGAGTGGAAGCAAGAGAGGCAAAGAAAAAGAAGAAGAAAGTGAGAGAAGTTTGAGGGGCTGGTGGCAAAGTCAAAAAGAGCTAAAGAAAAGAGGAAGAGAAAGGCTGTTGAAGAGGAGGAAGATTGAAGAGGAAGGAAAAGGAGGACATCGCACTAAACAGTAGGGCAGGCTAGACAAGCTAGGTACCTTGAGCCCACGAGGAGATGAAGGCCCAAGCTTGAGTGCACATGTTCCAGACATGACACCACTGGTAGTGAATGAAGGCAAGGGCAAAGCCCCTATTGACCCCATCCCAACCCTCTTGATACCCACCACCGCAGCAACAACGCCCACTTAGAGCACCCCAATGGATGCCACTAACCTTACGGCCTGGGTGAAATATTTTGTTAACACAAGAAACTAGCTGAGGCAAAGAGCATGGAAACCCCGACTTCAGGGTGAAAAAGACTAGCAATAGCAGCAAATACCAAAGAGTTCATGGTGGCCTTCTAGCTAGAAAAAACCAGACAGGTGTCTATGCACCAAAAGGAAATACATGAGTTTCAGAGAAGCACTTAGAACAAAGGAAGGAGACAACAGACGATGAAAGGCAAGGCTGGCCGAACAAGAGAAAAGCTTCATGAGGATGCAGCAAAATGCTGCGGATCTGGGAGAGCTGTATAAAGAACTATAATAGAAATGGCAAATCTCAGGGATGCTACTTCAACATTAGAAGCATATAGACAAGAGTTGACCCTCAGATTGCACAAAAAATAGAAAAATTGAAACAAGAGGAAGCTGGGAATAGGAGGAACAACAAAGACTCAAAAGAGAAATTGAAGACCAAGAATAGAGGCTCATGGTATTGGCTCAGAGGTAGGGGGAGAGCTGTAGGGAGATGACAAAGAGAGGAGAAGAGTGGGCAACCCACAATGAAGGGAGAGTGAGAACCCTAGAGTGCCATCTAGCTTAGGTGGACAAAGACAATGTAGTCACTGAAATCAAAGCAGAGACCACCCAGGTGGGTTTCCAAACACAGCAACACACCTTTCTAGATACCTTGTTGGATGTCACACAAGCAGAGGAGGGAGAATCCATAGGAGCTGTCAGGAAAAAGCTAGGAATGGCACACAAGGCCCTGAGGATAGGCCTGCAGATGCCACCACAACCTATGGGAGTTAGCTTTAGCCTAGAAGAGCAGTGTCACTATCTCCTATTGGCAGGCCTAATCCCACAAGAAGTGGACACTCTTGGATTCACTAAAGGAGGACAACATGAGCCAAGGTAGGAGGAGGACGTGGATATGAACTTTGAAATGGGGCAGCATGAGGAAGAGCTTGTCCCACCGACTCCTTCCCCCCATAGCTTGATGAGCAGCGACACATAGATACATCTGTAGGAAGAAAGGCAGCATTGAGAGAAATAAGAAAAAAAATGGTGGAGGAAACAAGAAGAAAATGGAATGCAAAAGGAGTAAGGGCACCCTTGGCACCTATCCCACCATTGAGGAGAATTTCCCAACAATCTTCCACTCATACCTTGTAATTTGGGAAAGGCAAGAGACGGTCAGGAACCCCTTCGACTTTAATTTCCAATTCCCCACCACCCTGCATAGAGTTTTGCCCATCAAGGTGGTGAAGGAGGTGATTAATATCGGAGGCAGACTCGAGGAGAAGTGGCTGAAGGAGAGAGAGGAGAACCTCACACTATGGGGCATTGAAGATGAAAAATTTTGGTAAAATAAAGCTGTTGAGGTGCCAAGGTCTATGCTTGGTTATGAATGCCAACCTACATGGAGAAGGAGAATCTGCAACGCCAACATGGACACTTGGATGGCCTTTTGCAACACTCAACCCTTCGAGCGAAACGATCCAACTTTCATGCCATACCCTCAAAGGTTGGGAGTGGATTTTGACTCTAGTGTCCATGAACACTATGACTTCCCAATAATTTATAATCCACATTGTACTACATATGAAGATGCCCTCAATTTCACATCCAAAAATTTGTATGATACCCTAATCCACTTCATCAAAAAATTCTCTTCATGCCTTGACCCCGCCTTTATTACCACCTGCAATTACCTTAGGCTACTTAGGATACTTCTTAGGCAAGACCCCACTCCCCAAGAGCGCAGCCTCCCAATCCTCCATTTTGATCCTAATGGTATAGACAGTTACACGATGGCTCGTCAACTAATGATGCGAGCTACTCTACTACCCTCGTTTTGCTTAGCTCTTTTAGAGGACATGAATGATAGCCGCTTCACCCGCTGCAATCGTCCATTCCTCTCCACCACCGCCCTTCAGGTCTGTCTAGGCCTCAAGTGGTATCTCCAAAGCTACCAATTCCTTAACAAATCTATTAAGCCTCCTTCTCTGCCTCACTCTGATGACGAAGACTAGCTTCTATCATAACTATGTAACTCAATTTAAAAAAAGCTACAAAGAAAATGAAAATGGAAAGAGATATCACACAAGACACTGCGAGCTGCATGTTGATCACAGTCACTGCACCTAGGGGTTCTCAAGTCAGGTGTGTTCGATGGCCTCGGTCTCGGCATGTCTAATCCCTTAGCCCCTTTTTGACCCCCCACTACCAGGCTTAGGGCACCTCAAGGGCAGGACATACCTAGGGAGGTAACACTCGCCTATGGTCAGACATGTCACCCTAAGCTACCCGCACTGCACCCACTGGGTCCTCAAGTTGGGGATAACACCCAGGCTTTGTCTGTGGTTTGCAACCCAACTCCCAGTTCCACTAGCACAAGCACAATGCACCACATGATAGAGTAGACACCCCTAGGTAGTGCATCTTCTTTTCTTTTCAGGTATAAAAAAAGGCCCCAATCACTAGCTTCTTCAGAGACCCTATCATCCATGCAATACGCCCTCGGCCTCCACCACCTTAACCAGGTGATCCATTCTTTCCAAGCCCGATTTTTTTGAGACCCCATCAACATCAACTCACATATCTGCACTTTCTCATCGAACCTTCGCCAGCTCAAAAACGCAAGTGTCCTGGAACCATCACATGCTTAAGAATGGGGCCATCTTTTGCAACAATGCCACCATGCATGCAAAACAAAACAAAGACAAACAGAGGCAGCCCCAATCAGAAAGTGAATAAATAAGCTCATTTGGAATAGTGCAGGAGAAGCCTACTCGAAGGACCAAAAGATGGATCTGTCTAAAACCATCTTCAATTTCAAAAATGGATCCGCCCATCAGCCTTTCTCCACACAGGGATCCGTCCAACACGATATTCAATTTCAAAGGACAAACCCCCTCAACCCGAGAAGCAAAAAGGGACCCAGCCCAACTTCATCTCCAATTTCAAGGGCCGGTCCACCTAGCATCAACCCTCGCAAGGGCTTGTATACCAACTCAAAATGTCACCCGGCTACATTTATCTCTCCTACAACCACTCCACATCAGTACCATGGGATTGGCACTAAACTAGGAGGGGATAATATTAACCCCAACTCGAGATGGAAGAAGCAGGTTGAAGGACAAGTAGAGGCACAAGGATGGCCTTTAAAATTAAGTTAAAGGCAAAAGCGCATTTTTAAGGGAAAGGTGCCCCAAAATTTTTGTAAAAGAGCACCAGACTCACTCTTGTGCAAATTGTAAAAGGATAGATAGGCACAGGCTAAAGAAATAGGCCAAGTAGAAGGGAATGGAAAACATGGCCATGCTACAATGGCCGGTCATGTAAAAAAGGGGATGACTGCCCATGGGATTTTAGGGCATGTATATAAAGTTCAAAAAGTGAATGAAAGATCATTCTTTGGTGTGTGGCAACAAGAGACTCTTCTTCTTCTCTTCTTCTCTCCTCTGGCTTGCTTGTGTGTGCTTGAGAGAGGGAGTGTGAGAGTGTGAGGGTGAGGGATCAAGGAGGTGAAGCTCTCCACCACCATCTCTTCTCTTCTTCTTCACATCTCTTCTCTTCTCTTATCTCGTGCACGTCTATGGAGGATGGATCTTGGAGGTGGGGGCTTGAGGATGCTTAAGCTTGCATCAAGAATCGCGGAGCTACCAGTGTGCTTGAGTGAGGAGGCAACTCATTCGGGCATCGATGTAAGCTCACTACACCCCGGTAGGATTGAAGGTGCATCATTTAGGTGAGAGATAGCCATAGGTGCTCGCTTGAAATCCTTGAACGAATAAGCGGTCCATGGGTCTTGGCGGTTTAGTGTGAGCTCCCTACAGAGATAGGCTAGATAAGGGGAGTGTGAGAGATAGATAGAGATGGTGAGTGAGAGAAAGATAAATAGAGAATAGAGTTAGAGAGAGAGTAATTGAGAAAGAGAGAATGAGAGATTGAAGGAGAAGAGGGTTGTGGCTAAGCTCAGCATCAAGATGTTATATCTTATCTTCCTCTTTGTGGACTATCCTCTCACTCTCCTTGCTCCATCCACCTACTTTAAAAGCAACTGCAACTTCATATACCAATCCTTCTCCATCCCCTATCATCATTACCCTTACTCTCATTCTGTCTCATTTTCTCTATCCAAAAATTTCCATGAAATTATATCAAAATACTCTAAAAAGCCATCATATTTTTCTCTCATCTTGCTACCAAGATTATCCCTCATAAGCTAAAACTTCAACCAAACCCTTGGACCTTATCCTTCTACCCTCGATAAGCCTTGATTCGAGGGAGAAAATTCCAACAAGGACCAATAGAGGACTAAGACAAAGGACATGACAGGGAAATTTATGTACTAGCAAGATGGCCCCAAAGTGGAGGAATGTTGGAGTTGGATAGAGGTAGCACAACGTATGAGCGAGATCCCTCTTAGGACAATGGGTGTATTTTTGGTATTTTGAGGAAGAATAATTTTGATAAATTACTAATAGAAAAATTAAATGAATAATGTTAATAATCTTTAATGGCCTATTTTTGTGTTTTCAATACTTTTCTTCATTGGCTTCTGCTTTGATTGGGCTACTACACTCGGAATTGTTAGAGTGAGCGGGATCTAGGACATGGCAGTGAGTTATGGTGGATGGAAGGAGAAGAGCAAACTCATGATGGAGGAGACAAAGACAGTGTTTGTTACACAAGTGAATTAGGTTCCAAGATTGAGACTTGGACTCATAAACACAATCTTGTGTATGTTGACAATGACACTGACACTTTACTGATAAGAAAAGAGTACTGTCATTGCATTAAGAAAAGGAAGCAAGTACAATGCTTTATAGGAAAGTAGGAAACTGTAGTAGGCACCACTGTGCATATGGGATAGGTAAGCCTGCATGTCCTTGGCCCTGAAGCTCCATACAAAGAGGTTGTTAGTGAGTGTGATTGCTAAATCTCAACACCCCTCCTCAATCAAACTCAACTAGAAAGGCACAAAGTGTGTAGAGGCTGTAATGAGAACCACCTGCAAAGTGTGGGCACACCACAAACATGGTAGACACCAGAGGCTGTCGCAGAAAAGGCTAAGTGTGGGCACCAAAACATGATGGACATCCAGAGGCTGTAACAGGGGCCTCACAAAGTGTACAGGGACTGTAATGCCAAGTTACATGAGGAGTTTACAAAGCTTATGGCCAAAAGCATTAGGGCAAGGAAATACAAAACTAAAAAAGTCTATCTGAATAGAAGGACTGATGAGGTTTGTCCTTCTCCTGGTGGTCTTCTTCTTCTTCTTCTTCTTTCTTTGCTCCATTTTCTTTTTCTTCTTTGACTGCGACTAGATAGGCCTTTTGGAATCTCTTTCTTGCATGGCAGAACTTCTCGGTGTGTTCGGTCCTTTTGCAGAAGTCACAGAAGAGCTGATCCTTCTTGCCTTGGTACCTGTTGCCAACATATAATGCATGCTCATCTCTAGAGGTACTTGGTTCTTCCTTAGTTTTTAGCTTCTTTTCCTCTTCTAACAGTGATGCCTGGATATCAACAAGTTCAGGATTTGGCATGTTGATTAAAGTTGTTGATACATTATTATATTCAGGAGGCAAACTCTTAAGTAGAACACCGATGCAAACATCTTCGTCCATTTTAATGTTGATTCCCGCAAGTTGGGTTAGGAGTCCTTCCATGTAATTTAGATGTGTGACAAGTGATGTGCTAGACTTCATTTCAAGCTTGAAGAACTCAATCAGGAGACCATACTTTGACGATTTAGATTGTGCACCGCCGAACAAGGTGTCAAATCTCTTCCATGTATCCTGTGAGGTCTCACAGTTATCCACATGGTGGATATAGCTGTCGTCTAGCTCTAGTTTAATAATGGCCTGGGCTCTATCATCATTCTTTTGCCAAGTAGTTGCAAGGTCCGCATCCCAAGGTTTCTTCTCTTTGCCATTTGTGATGGCCTAGAGACCCTTCTTCATCAAGATGAGCTTGATGCGGGTTTGCCAGGTATGAAACTCGACTCCTTTGAATCGAGCATTTGGAGAGTCTTTTCCCATGTTGAGGTTGCAAGATCAGCAGGAAATCAGCTCCAAAATTCTCAGTTTGCAGCAGCAGAAGAGTTGGTTGTGTCACAAGACACAAGTGCTAAGAGCATTAGACGAGTGTCAATGGACACTATGTTTGTATCTTCTTCCTTGAGTCTTCAAATCTTCAATGGATTCATTGATTGAACTTTGATGTAGACAGCTCCATGTCTTTCTGCAAGTAAGATAGATAAGTCTTACATGCAATGTAAATGGGCAACAAGAGTAATGTTACTCTTTATGACAGGTAACCACCCAAGAGACTTCATGCTTGGCATTTCCATGATGGAATCAACTTAAAATTTTTGAAACTTTCCAGCACAGAGTTGAAATCTTAATGTGTCAAAAGACACAAGTGAAGGTAGTGTTAATCAACACTCTTAAGTACCAAGAGATACTATCTTGAATAATTGATACTAGATGTTGATGCTGATGATGATTCTTTTATGCTTCCCCTCCTTGATGATTTGAGTGGTGAATCTTGCTGGGAATTTCAATAACACACTGAATCAGAGTGGCAAAGGTTTGGGTTGAGTGTCAGGAGTGTGAAAATGAAGTAAAAGATGAAGCTTTTAAACTTGTGGCTATGGTGTCCCACAGTTAGGGTTTTCAGCCTGACTGAGTTTTCTGCTACAGCAGCTCGCATACACGATCATCCGGCGTCAAACTCAAGTTGGAGGTAGCTTAGGACATGGGCTTACAAAGCCCTATGGTCACAGAGTAAATCACGCAGTGTGGAGAGAGAATCGATGTACGGACTGGAAACAGGCGCAGAGATTACAGCGAGCTTGAATTTCCGCAATGCTACCTTCTGATGTGCGCAATGTTGAACTGTGATGTAATAGGAGGTTGCGTCCTGACCTAGGCAAGATATTTCCAGAAGAAATCGTGTTGAAATATTGACTGTGAAGGGAGATCAAGAAGCTCCAAGGAGGCAGGGTGCAGGTTTGGCTATGGCAGACAACAGTTCAAGATGAAGGCCAAGTTGAAAATGGAGTCATGAGCTGTCATTGAGCTAGACTGAGGTGGAGATGAGCTGAGAGAGTAGTGAAATGAGCTAGGCCATGCCCGACTGCACTCTGATACCATGTTAGAGTGAGCGGAATCTAGGACATGGCAGTGAGTTATGGTGGATGGAAGGAGAAGAGTAAACTCACGATGGAGGAGACAAAGACACCGTTTGTTACACAAGTGAATTAGGTTCCAAGATTGAGACTTGGACTCATAAACACAATCTTGTGTATGTGGACAATGACATTGACACTGTATCGATAAGAAAAGAGTACTATCATTGCATTAAGAAAAGGAAGCAAGTACAATGCTTTATAGGAAAGTAGGAAACTATAGTAGGCACCACTGTGCATATGGGATAGGTAAGCCTGCATGTCCTTGGCCATGAAGCTCCATACAAAGAGGCTATTAGTGAGTGTGATTGCTGAATCTCAACAGGAATCCATCTTCAGTGGATGATACACATCAAAACCTCCCTCAACCCACTCCCACGAGTGCCTTCAACTATTGCACAACTCAGCATTTGAGCATTCTATACACTCTTGCATTCATTTACTACATCGATTCATTCACTTTAGAGATCTCTTCCCTCTTTATTTGTGTTTGTGCTTTTGCATTTTGAGTTTTTTATTTTGTGTGTTGTGTTTTGCATTTAGGGTTCGCATTTATTATGTTACTATTTGAGTTATTGTGTTCTAGTCATGTTCATACATTGTATGTTTTTTTGTGCAAATCCTAGCACGGTATCATAGGCAATGCTCTTTTAAAGAGTATCCTACGGTATTATGGAGGCTTTTTTGTGCAAGATACATGAATGACACATAAGTAACTCACAATGCCTTAGACTCCTTGGGATTCTACTATGTAGTATCAAACTTCTCCATCATTGGAGACCCTAAGGAGGCCTTATGGGCTCAATGAGGAAGACAACACTTCAAGTGTGGTCCAAATTACCTCCTTCTTGTTAGCTTTTCTTTTACATCAAAATTAGTTGGTGAGGCTAGCTATCTCTTTGATCAAGGAGGAGATCCACCATTTGGGATGACTAGCGAACCATCTTTTTCATCTCATTTAGGCCTAGTCTCAAGTTCGTATAATCTTTTGAGTCCTATGAATCAAAACCCTCCCCTATTTCTTCTTTTGGTATGCAGGATCCAAATTATTTTTTGTATGTCAATTTTAATTGAGGTAGCTCTAGACATAGATGAACATCTATATGTGTACTTGGAACTATATGTCCTATTTCTTCTAAACATGGAATTGGCAATTCTCTATGACACTTTCCTCCCATTCCACCCAATCTCTCGATTCTCTTTCTTTTTGCATTTAGTAATCTAGGATTGTACTCCATTTTTGCATCCAACACACTAGGAATGGGGTCTTCCATCTCTACTCCTAGTTCCTTCCCTTTCTCTCCACCCCATGTCACCTATCCTTAGGTGAATGCCACTTTACCTGGTACATTGTTAGGGGGAATGCCACCCTTGAACACTATGCCTTATTCACACCCTAAAGTGAGCACATTTATTTACCTTGGGATTGGGATGATGGGTATTCCCCCTCACTTCCCTTGAACACTGACCTCCTCATCTATTGGCCTCTCAAATTTAGGGATTTCCATCATTTGCCCCATGTGTCCCTATCCCTCCTCCATGGGCTACTCATGTAGTCACCATGTCCATGTCTAGTAATTCCATGCCTAATTTTGGATCTAATGTGCAAACTTCATGTATCCATGGTGGGCACTCTATGATTAATTTCCATGTGTACTCCATTCCCCCATCCTACTCACCCTACCCACCTTTCACATCCTTCAGCACTATCACTTTTGTTGCTATGGCCAAGAATGCCTTCAAAAATGAGACTTTCTTTACGGGTTAAATTTCACCACTTGGTCAAACTTCATGCAACAAGTGTTTGAATCTTAGGGTCTTTGGGAACTACTCAGGGCCTATGCTTGACACTTGAGTGGATCACCCTAATCACATTTACCAATGGAGATTATATGATTCCACAACCAATGTTGAGTTAATGTAGGGGTTGCTTTCTTAGATCTACTCTCAATTATAGCATTTTCCCCTTGCATTTGAGCGTTAAAGTCATCTCATTGACTGCTATGCAGTGCAAGATTGTACTCGATGTATCAATTGTGACTTTGAGCTTCAAGAGTATTCCATTAAGCAAGGTACTAATCTATAAGTCAATTTGGCTAAATATTGGTGGTTACTTCTGAGTTTGCCACTATTAGCTCAGCGAAGTTAGATAAAGATTAGGTTATGTTCTTTTTGAACAAGCTTCCTAAAAAGTATGTCCACTTCATCCAACACATCATCTTGTTGCCCTAATTGCCAACCTTCTATGATTTTGAAAGTCAGCTTTTGCATTATGTGAGGTTGCATGATCAAGTCCATAAGAAGTCATCCCCACATTCTTATTCTGAGAGGGGTCAGGTTGCATCTTATTTGCAAGGGAAAACTTGAGGTGGCAAGAACTAGCAAGATGAAAAGATAACTCAAAATAAGGACGAGACCCCTTCCTTTGGAACTAGAGAAATTGAACCCATTTGGTAGAAACTCCCTAAAAAGGATAGGTTTTGCACACACTGCTAGAGATCAAGCCATTTGAATGAGGATTGTCATACCAAGGCCCAAGTTTTCCCACATAAGAAACCACATAGTCCACTATTATTGCCTCCACTTATATTGGATAGTCAATTGGGACTATGCCTCCCACTACTACCCCATCTACTCCTTCTAACACAATTGCCATTAGACATGTGGCACACGAATTTATTCCAAGGTCTCCTCTTGCATGCCACCCTAGGCACACTTTTCCACCTCATCATGCATTTCATTGCTAGAGACTTGTTGATGGAAGAATGCACGGAGACCACATCCTTAGGTTTTCCTTATTACACATCTCTCATGTAGCTTTACTTTTATGTTTTGTTTTCTTTGAACCATCTCACTATTGACCTCTGTTTTGCAAATTTTGATCTCTCTTGCAAGGTTTTTATATTTCTATGTAGGGCTAATATGTATGTTTGCATCAATCCTTCTTGGGTTTGAGATGTGTGATGTGCACTATTCCTTTTAAGGTTTCATCTTCTTAGGAAATTTTCTCTTCTCCCAATAAGGAGGCTTCCCCTCTTGAGGTGGATTGGGCAACATCTCTCTTGGTGCTACCATAGTAATAACTTCTACCTTGATCTTCCAACCATGATGCTTCATCCTCATCTTCATCTTTTATCATGGTTCTAAAGTACCGCATGAAGACCAACATCAAGCTCCTCTTTCTATTTTAGCCCCAACATCTAGGGTTGAGAGGGAGTTCCTACCCTATCTTGATATTATATAGGATTCGTAATTTGTTTTCAATATCGGCCTCCCTTCCCTATTGTATCCCCCCCTTTGCATTGCATGATCATCATCATCATCTTTGTATAAGGGCGAAACAATGGCACTTGGGAAAGTGAACAATTTTCCCACAAGCGGAACTATCCAAGTGACACTTGTACCATACACATTCTCATCATATAGCATTACTCTATACATCTCATTATGTATAGTACTCTTGAGAAAATCTTGAGCTATCTCCACTGGTGGTTCTTCACCATCTCACCATCTTTCACCATCCTTTCCCTCCTCATAGATACCCTAGAGTGGTTAGGTTAGCTTGTCTATTTTGTGATGTGTTGAAACAAATCATCCCTTTTCATTCTCCCCAAGAGTCATAGTTACTTGAAAGATTGCAAAAAATATCTATTCTCCAACCCAATTTTTAAAAAAAGGTTCCATGTGGTTCCATCTGCCTATGCAGGTCCTGGTAGGCCACTGGATAGTTGACAAGCACCCTTTTTTCGATGTTCTTGGCCTCTTTGGGGTGATACTTGGTATTCCTTAGTAAGATAACCATCACCTCTATAGTCTTGATAGGCCATTAGGTAGTTGACATGCACCCTTTGTCCAACGCGCTAGATGCTTTGGGGTAAAATGGGCTTGAGGTTTTCTTACAATCCCTTTTTGGTTCCAATTTTGGGCTTGAGATTGGTGTTGAGCTAAAAGTCCATTAGAGTTTTTGTGTCCCATATGAAAAATCTAATTTGGGAGTATCCTTTGGCATTTGTAATAAATAGATAGGTTTCCCACCATTCAATCCCAATCTTGGTCTTGCGGGGTTCAGCCACATTAGTCCTCTTCCACTAGTTGTCCATCCCCTAGTAAGACTACTGCTAGGTGATTTGCACTATCATCTATCACTATTGCTAGTGATCATATGCCATCATCTTCAACACGTCATTTTCTTGTTTTTGGCACTTTTTATCATCAATGCCAACTTTGATTGGTGGTTGGTACTCTTGAGATCCGTTTATGGTGCACACATAGATACCTCCCTTAAAGTGCTCCCACAAGAGCCACCAACTATTGGACAACTCTACCCTTGAGTATTTTGTACACTCCTACATTCATTTACTACATTGATTTATTCACTTTAAAGTTATCTTCTCTTTTTTTCTATTTTTGTGCTTTTGCATTTTGAATTTTGAGTTTTGCATTTATTGCATTTATTGCATTCTTGTCTAAGTTATTGTGTTTTAGTCGGGTTAAGTACATTTTGTGTTTTCTTTGTAAAACCCTAGCATATCTTCACACCAAGAACAAGAACCATGACTTAAATCAAGTGGAACCTATGCTTATAAGCTTAGGGATTAGATGAGAACTTATATACATGTATATTTTGTCATACTCCTTGTTGCATTGAAAGAAATGTTCACATTGTTTGTATATTCTAAGAAATGATTTACCCAACATAGGTTAATTCTTGGATACATGTAGTAGATCACCCCCAAGGTTAAACGCAATAGTTCTTTACTAAAGGAGTTGAATGATCACTCTAGATTGCTTAGATTGACATCAAACATAAGAGGTCTCTCCATAGGGACTTGTCATGTGCTAGGAGGTGCCAAGGAGCCATGAGACTCTACTCGTAATTCCTTAGGTGTGCTAGGAGTAGTTTACCCCCTATGAGATTGGGTGGATCTCCTGCCATGCTAAGCTGAGGGCAGACTTAGTGGGTTTATTTTGGCATTTAGGTGGATCCTTAATATGGATTGGAATAGCTACTCGATTAAGAATACATATTTATTTTTCCAAACGATTTGTCTTTTCTTATATTCATATATGTGCTTAACTTACATGAAGGAGCATTGTTTAACAAATTAATCAACAAAGCTATTTTTATATGTCAAAGTAGATTGTATTAGAATAATTAGAACACTAAATATGCTCCTTAAGGAATGCATGTGGTTAGATCCCCACCACTGACATATATTTCTTATGGTAGTGTGTTCTTAGTTAGTTGAGAGACTTTCATAGAAACTTAGATGCTAGATTAGGATAAGTTAAGAAGAATTGAACACTGATTGACCTAGTGTATCATCCTAGATCCCAACTAGTGCTATTTTTAGGGGGGGCAGAGTCGATACTATACCTTATGGGTAGAGGGGTCAATGTAGATATCTACCCCTCATTTTTTACTCACGTTGAACTAAGTGTAGCAATCATTTGCTTTAATTTGATGGATGATACCAAAGTAGCTAGCTCAAAGCTAATGCTAGATAATATTGATAGGAGAATGGAGTGTAGATAAAGGCTCCATTTCAAGTCGATGCTAGTGGGATTGAGGTGGAACTTCTCCTTTGTGGGGTAAGCTCAAGCAGCTCAAGGTTATGGATGTTCAATTATTCTTAGAAAGTTTTGAGCAACAATTACCTTGATTACCGCTTGATGGACTACCAAAGATGCGTGTGATTGGGATTTGTTAGATAGGCATGTTACACCATTTCTCCCATATCCACCTTGTGCTTCTTAGCAACATCAAGAAATTCCATGTGCATGGACTCATCATGCCTAAAGGCCTTCTTACTCAAGGTTAGAACTACATTGTTATCCTCAACATGTCTCTTTCATATAATTGGCTGCTACATATGCCACCATTGCGTGTTACGGTGGGCATAGGTTACTTAATGGGCACTTATCACTACTTTTGTCAGGTCTTGAGTTCTTTGCTATGATCTTTTCAATAGTTTATATAGGTGCTATTGCTGTATTATTTTTATTTGTAGTGATGATGTAAGGCCTTTATTAGGAATAATGGTCACATTCTCACTAGCACCACTCTCTAGATTCATTTCTTCTTATATTGCAATGCCTTTTTTTAAAGCATTATTAGGAATAATGGTCACATTCTCACTAGCACCACTCTCTAGATTCATTTCTTCTTATATTGCAATGCCTTTTTTTAAAGCAAACCTTTCATTTTAATTCATCTTTTTCTATGGTCTCTCAAGGAGGACATATGACATGATTCCATATGCAACCCATAGAACCAAAATACAAAAAACTTTGTGTAACCACCCTCTTGGCACTTGAAGTGTGCCTTAGGATGCAAAGATCTATAATAATTACTAACATTGCTATGAAGCATTGGCTTAGTACTAGTGCGAAGCACTAAGAGAATCTAGCATATAGAGCACTTGTTATGAAGTGAGGGCATCTCTCTCTCTCTCTCTCTCTCTCTCTCTCTCTCTCTCTCTCTCTCTCTCTCTCTCTCTCTCTCTCTCTCTCTCTCTCTCTCTCTCTCTCTCTCTCTCTCTCTCTCTCTCTCTCTCTCTCTCTCTCTCTCTCTCTCCCACATATCCATTTGTGTATCCAACACTTACACCAATGTGGGGTATTTTGCCTCCTTAAACAATGTACACAAATTGAGCTCTCACATTTAGCCAAAATGGCAATTTATTTATATTTCCAAGATCATGACTTTCATTGAGAAGACACAAATGACTGCCTTTGCTTATGGGGAGGACAGGTAGGAGGTGCAAGGTGAAGTGGGGATGCAATGGCAAGGATGGGTATTGAGATGGCAAGCTCACACATGTAGATATTGATGATGGAACACTTGATTAGATGGGTTTGCACATCTATACTTACCATGTTGGTGGTCATTATGATCCTTACATGGTCGCTAACTTATCACTGATTATATTTGATTTGTTACACCTATCTATAGCTAGCATAGTTATAGTGCTAGTTGATTAGGATAGTCAATCATGCACTATTTGATGAATTAGTAGGTCACTTCCCTTATATTATATCTTATCTATACTTTGTGCACATTATATTACATGAGAAAGAAAGAAGAAAAACCGCCAAGAAAACATTTTGGCCTCCATCTCTCTTCTTGTGTTGTTGAGCAAGCTTCCTCTTATGTGTATTGTGTGTGTTCTGGGTAGTAACTCAAGCAAGTCCCCCCACCAAGTAATTTGTGACATGGTATTATAGTGGTGTCATTGAGAGAGGCTAGTTTTCAAGTTTCAAGTGAAGGAGAAAGAGCAAGGATTTAAGCAAGCAAGCAATCGGTAAGAAGCTCTCTCATTCTTTTTCTCTTTCTCCTAGATAGTATATATGGAGACATTGAAAGCAAGGCGGAGCAAACAAGCAAGCAATCAATAAGAAGCTCTCTCATTCCGTTTCTTTTTCTCTTAGATAGTATATATGGAGGCATCAGAATCAAGGCGAAGTAAAAATCTCATTCCTTTTCTCTTTCTCTTAAATAGGATATATGGAGGTATCAAAAGTAGGGCAAAGTAAAATCCTCACATTGCTGCTGGTGTACAGAGAGCACATAGTAATGTGAAGGCCATGACTACTAGACACACTACTATATATTTCGTTGCTAATATATTTTGATGCATTACAAAAGAGTTTGCACCTTGATAACTCTCAAGTTTCATGTGCTTACACATAATCAAATCTTTATAAGTGCTACAATAGTATTCATTAGACTAAATACTCCTATTAAGTTAACCATATGAGAAGAAATATCCTTTGCATTTGCAACTACAATTGAGAATAAAAATAAGTGATTGCAAATGCACAAACGGTTAGAAATAGGATATATATATATATATATATATATATATGTGTGTGTATGTATGTATGTATGTATGTATGTATGTATGTATATGTATATATGAGATTTTTTCCTTATTAATATTATTCTTAAATTTTTTGTTACTTTTGGCTAATGATAACTAAGTCCAATGAAGTTTTCTTAATAAGTACTATGTCTTGAGGATACATGTTGACATGTTTTTTATTTGTTTACAACATGCTATTATTTACATTGATATAAACTCTATGCATGCAGAAGAGCGAGGCTCAAACAATCTTTATGGATGAGATTTAGGTCTTATTTTTATTATGTCCATGCCACCTCTAAGTTTGATATGCATGTGCATAGATTTCACTTTGTATTGGCATATGCATTCATTTTCCCTTTGCTACTATTTTTTTTCTAAAGTAAATCCACACTCAATGAATTTGTATATATAGATATATTGGAATACGAACACCTAGGAAATTAGACAAAGTTCAGCCATGTTGTCTCTAGAGCGATTTCAGTTGTTTCAAGGTTTTATTTCTTGCCTCCATTTGTAGTCACTCAACATGCATGCCAATCATTTTGAACCTATAGATTATATCATGTATAAATGGAACTTTGAATATTTCCCACAACTATCTTGGAGAGGTTAGCCCACAAAACACCAATATTGCCATAAATAAATTCCTCAACTACACACACCAACTGCATGTGTGAAGCCTCTTGCAAACATTGAAATCATTCATCATTGATCTCCAACATACCCATCATTGTGCAAGCCTCCTTGAATGTTGAATATAACATAGAGCCAATAGTTCTTAAGCAAAAGATGTGCTCCCTCTACAAACTACTAAGATCATTCACAAGTAGTACCATTCATTGCACATAGGAGAGATAAAGAATATCTAGCCAATGCAATATATTACCCTTTTCACCTTTTGTCCAAACTTTTTGCTTACATTCCAAACCTATCATCAAGTAGGAAAATCTTGATGTAACAATATCCTTGCTTATGGATATTTGATTGCAATAAAACCATTATGTAAGAATGGTCTCCCTAGCATTGTGATTTGCTACCACATCTCGACGTTGTTACCATCTTCAGACACCGCATTGTTTTCTCTTGGAAAATGGACTTACAGTCTCAACATTAAGCTTCTTATTATGCAGGTGAAATCCAAAATATGCTAATATGTATTGGAGGCAAAGACGCAGTGAGCATCAAGGTATCTATCAATCTCATCAATCGTTTGAAGTGCAACATTTGTGTTGTCACCTTTTGCTCTCATAGATGCAATCCTGATTGTAGCTATGTCATGTTCTTTGTAAATATACTTGTAAAGATACTTCATAGCGATGATAGTGGAACATATCTCAACATTCATATGTGCATTGTATTTCTTTGAAAGGTATGGATTATAGGCATGACCCAATGATTGTCAATGACATTACACCTAATGTTCACATTTTTACCATCATCACATCTTGTATAAAGATAACGAGTATCATTAGCAATGGTCTCATGAAAAAAGTTCTTTGGATACACCTTTGTGCACTTTCCTTCACACTCTTACATGGACTTTGTGAATTGAATGGTCCACATTAAAAATGGTCTCACGAAAAAATTTCTTTAGATACCACTTTGTGCACTTTCCTTTACTCATAGATGGACTCTGTGAATTGAATGATCCACATGGTCCATGAATGTTATATCTAGTCATTGTCTCATGTAGCACATGGAATTTTTCTTTATCTAGGAGTTATTTGCAAATGAGTTTAACAAACCTTAGTATAGACTTTCATATTCTAAAAGAGAAGAAGTGGGAAAACAAAGACTTGTTGGAGTTGGGATTCATAGAATGTAATTCTTTTCCATATGCTTCTCCAATGTTATTAATTAAGAATAAAGATGGTACTTTCCGTATGAGAATAGTTTATATGGATTTGAATATGATTACCAGGATGTAACGTGCCCGCCTATCGACTGTCCAAGCGTGTTTTTAGTGGTCCATCGAGAGACAAATCTAAGTGACGCCACCCAACACTCCCATGGAATGTTACGAGGTTTGTCACCTAGGGTTTCTCGAGTCTGCCTCACAACGGAACGTTTGTGGCCGAACCCACTAGGATCAACCTAAAGCTTGAGTCTCTAGTGGTCAAGGTCTCCTAACAGCATTCTACCGTCGGGTCCTGGACATCCTACTTTACGCAGAGATACCCAAGACAAAGAAGACCCATGCCGCACTTGGTTCAAAGAGAATGGGAAACGAGAGAGATGTGCCGCTCAACCTCTTTGCCCGTAGTAGGGCATAGTCCCATTTCGGTCCCCTAAAATGGCATGAATCGGGCTCTAACCTAACACTTTCTAAGGGTCACGACAAAACCTTGTGACAAGCCTCCCAAATATCTGGGACCACCCTCTCATAGGACGGACTCGTCGGGGGTTCCGCCCACCCGCTTCCCTTGATAGGTTTAGTTTTCTAATTAGGTTCTATTACATTTATGTGTAACATTTAAAATCAACTTCCTTAATTACGCCTTTTAGGTAACAGGGTTTGTTCATGTAATTTATAGCACTGACACGAAAAGAGAGCAAGCAGTCCTTTTGACAAATAAGTTTCTTAACTTATCTTCCAGTTAATCTTTGTCTCCTGCCCATATAGGAGAAATTATATATCTCTTCTACCCTACAGAAGTATATAGTCCAAATCACATGGCACCACAAATTCAATCCATTATTTAGAATAGGATCTTCCAATGCCACAGACATTGGGCTCACAGCAGTCTTCAACTCCGTTTTGGACTAGACAAAGGGTGTCCAAAGATCCACCTGACCCCAAGCAGCCTAGGAGTGAGACACAAATTCCATGGTTGACCTTTTCACCACTCGACCTTTGGCCCGTGAATCAAGTAGTGCCCTCTCATGTTGAAGCGCGTTGTGACCTTGGAGATGATCCACCCGCACAAAATATCCTTTCCTTAATTAATCCAGTGAAGAATCAAGCACAATCAAGGCAATCAGCCTAATATCATCTTCCAAAAAAACATTCCACTATTCCCATGGCAACTTGTCATCACAAACCCCTGCCATGAATTTACCATCAACCATAAGCACTTGGGATAATCATCAAACCAGAAAGCAACAAATAGTTGAATGTAAAAGCATTTAGGGTGTTGTTCAATCAACCAAAAAAAACAATGGTATTCTTTACCAAACATTGCAAGAATAGTTGCGCTAACCTTTCCATCGCATATGTGCTCTCCCCCTCGAGATCAAGGAGCGGTTCTATGCAAAATTTACTTAACACTTCCGCTAAGACTCATGCCAAGGTCTCATACAACTATGCAAGAATATAAATTCTATTGAACACTTACATTCATCGACAACCGAACCTTTTTTCCAACAAGTTTAGAAGTATTGGTCTTTACTTGTTCACAGGGTTTCCCAATCCCTTGAGTTCTTCACTTGCCTTTGAGGCCTGGAGATGTTGTTTGTATCTAGCCCAACTCCGAATAGGATTGATAAACAATAGTAGTTATCAGACGGATCTCAAGGCAACTTAGTTTTTAATCCTTATGATCATTGTTTGTATTAGCTAAGCTCAACATCAAGATTCCCAATCTATCAAACATGAGCTATCATTTCGTGTTGTTAGCGAGAGCTTGGGCAAAGCCTAGAGCTTTGAAAATGAATTTCCTTAGGCTAAATTGCTTATCATGCCATCTGTCAAGCGTGCAAGCTACAACATACCATCGGTGTGGTGGAAACACACCTATTATTGCAAGGACAGGAAGACGGCAATGCTTAACTCCTTATATGATGTTTATCAGTTTATCGTATGGCATCTAAATGCAATTAACTTCTCCTGATACATGCATTTGAGAACTCAATTCTTCAAATAAGTGAGACGAAGTTTATATTTTGGAAAGAGCTATTCTCACTATTGGAAATCAGAGTTGCAGCATTGGAATGTGTGCACAAGAGGGAGAAGAGAGCTCAAAGTACAAGAACAAAATCTTGCTTACTAAGTTGCTTAGGGTACAACTTGGGTACACTCTCCCACACATGATAGTGACCCATAGGCTATTTATATAGCCTTTGCCAAACTAGGGTTAGGGTTTCTCCTGCCCCTAGGGCTATTCACACTCATCTGCCCTTATACTCCCTTGCTTGTAGTGGGTTCCTATGCCTGTCTTCTAACACGCCCCCTCAATGCCAGGGTGGCATTGGATTACAAAGCATGTAAGAGGTTCCCCCCTTCTTGGGATGCCTTTATAAATCAGGCTTACAAGGTTGTTTTAGGTAGATGATTTAAAGAGTCAAAACAGTCGATCTTCAGATGGATTGGAGGCATAGTTGGCCACCAATTCTTTGGGTATATCAGGAGTGTTGGGGCATTTACTAGTGATATGGCCTGTCTTCTTGCATTTGTTACATTTCATCTTCTCGGGATACTTCTTCAAGTAGTTGTTTACCAGATGTCCTTTTTTCTTACAGAAAGAACATCTAGTGAGAGCTGTATGTACCAATACTTGATCACGGGAAGTTAAAGTTGCCTGATTGTTGCTGCTTTCTTTGTGGTTCCTCTTTTCTTCATCCAAATAGGATTGAATGGTACTTGCCAATGTAGGATCTGGAATGTTGGTGAGAGTGGTTACAAGAGTAGGAAACACTTGTTTTACAGCTTGTAGGAGAATAGCAATAGCATCTTCTTCATGTATTGGAACTTGTACAAAGGCAAGCTATGCCATAAGTCCCTTCATATGGGAGATGAATTTGCCCAAATCTTCTCCTGATCGATATTCCAAGCTAAAGAATTCAATTTTAAGGAATATTTTAGTATTTTTACTAGTGGCTCCATAGAGCTTTTCAAGCTCATCCCATTTTTCTTTAGCAGTGTTTAGTTGATCAACATGATGAATCAGGGATTCATCTAAGTGTAACATTATGATTGCTTGAGCACATTGGTCATCCTCTATATCAACCAGATTCACAGAGTCTACAATTCTACTGCCTTGAATGAGAGGCCAATACCCTCTCTCCATCATTTTGTATTTTATAAGTACCTGCCATCATGGGTGGAAATCTTTGCCATCAAACTTTCGAATTTGAGGATGGACATCAGCATATGTTGTGGTCATTGGGAAGGTCTTACCACTTGTTAGGACAAGGGCAGTGTGTAGTCCCTTACAAATTTTCCACTGAATACGGAAGCAAATCAGACAATTTGAAATCAAAGTTGTAATGAAGAGAAAGGCTGAAAATCATATAAATGTAATATTTCAAAGTATGAATGTGGTGGTCCTTTCTTATGTGCAAACTTCTTCCGAGGTTTAATAGTCTTTTTAGGTTTTAATGAAGTAAACCTAGACTAGACTTCAGGCTCCTCCTTGTGGTATGGCTTAGTAGATGAAGCTTGTGTTGGTCTATGATCTCAATGCTTGTTACTGATGATTCCAAGGAGAGTACAATGACACTCATCCTTTTGATTTCATTGACCAGTGTACTTGAAACAAAGTCACTCACGGTATGCAATACACTTCTAGTGTATGATGATCTATGTGTTTATAATTGTACACATAACCTTACAACAATATATGAAGAGAAATAAAAAACTCACTAGATTTTAGTGAATGCCCAGCAAGCAAATGATTAGATGATTCATGATTAGTGTTTAGAAACACTAATGTCAAGCTTAGTGAAGTGCTTGAATGGAACCCAGTTGGAAGTTGGCTTCCCAATGCACTTAGTGATATCCCTTGAGCATGCCCAAGGGCTTTTGAATCTGGAATAAGCTTCAGAGATTATGCTTCAGTGATTAGAATCACTGTTAATGAAGCTCAGAGTGAAAAAATGACAAAATGTCAAGCTTAGAGCTTGTTGGCTATGGCTGCCACAAAATACACAGTTAGGGTTTGGCAGAGATCTCTCTCTGTGGGAGGAATTTCCAGCAGCCCTCTTAGGGGTAGATAGCCCACTAGGGGGGCTACAAAAGCCCTATGGTAGCCACCATTAATGCACCTCCTACAGCCCGTGTTTCAACACAAGGTATTCACCTGCCTAGAATTGTGTTGTTCTGACTCAGAACGTAATGTCGTCCTTCTGCGTGCCTTATTCCATGGTCTATGGTGATAGGCAGCTGCACCCTGAGATGTGGAAGAGTTCCTCAGAAGGAACTAGGAGCTGATATGGCCTCCTTTGTCCTCCCCAAGTCCTCCAATGGAGGTAGGTTGCAAGCAGCTATGGAGGAAAGAAGGATAAGATGAAGGAGATGATAGCTCATGTGCACTTAGTGGTAGCTGAGGGTATAGGAAGCTAAGGGGATCAGAGGAGGCTCTGATACCATGTTGGAAATCAGAGTTGCAACATTGGAATGTGTGCGCAAGAGGGAGAAGAGAGCTCAAAGTACAAGAACAAAATCTTGCTTACTAAGTTGCTTAGGGTACAACTTGGGTACACTCTCCCACACATGATAGTGACCCATAGGCTGTTTATATAGCCTTTGCCAAGCTAGGGTTAGGGTTTCCCCTACCCCTAGGGCTATTCACACTCATCTGCCCTTATACTCCCTTGCTTATGGTGGGTTCCTATGCCTATCTTCTAACACTCACGTGGTATATTTCGGGTTTAATGCATCTCATGCGGGAATCAAAGCAAGCATCTATTAATTTGGAAATGCATTACTTATGACTCGTACCGTAATTGGATTGGTGATGATGCCCTCACTCAAGGCTTTCGTTGCGGGATTTCCATCCACGCATGACATTTTCCGCTTGGGGGCCATTCTCAACCTTCCTTGCTTCTAGGCGCAACTTGCACAAGACTTCAGCGCCTTATACTATATTAGCGGGGGCCAATTGGGGAGAGAATTAGGCTTGCAGGTGAAGTATATCTCCCAAAAAAAAAGGGAGAAGAATAGTGTGTGTGGTTCTCTCTCTCTCTCTCTCTCTCTCTCTCTCTCTCTCTCTCTATGTGCAACAAAGGGGAGGGGAAAGGAAGTAGTATATCTTTCCTTCCTTTACGATTTGGGGGGGGGGGGGGGGGGGGGGGGTGGCACACGTGTGCCCCTCCCCCCATCCATTTTGTCGTCAACTTTGTGATGATCGTCGTCCTCTTTTGTTGTCCCGCCATCATCTCATTCTTCAACTCCTTCTTTATCGACCTCGTCATCATCGGCTCCTTCTTCATCGGCAGTGCCTTCCTCCTCCATGTCAGCATCTCCCTCCTTCCCCCCGCCACCTGTTCAGTGGTGGCAAGGGGGGAAGGAATAAACAATTTTTCTTTTTACTTTGATTACAGGGGGGATTTCTATGGGCCGCAGGTGGGGAACATTACACATGAAGAAAATGTACCCTATCCCATGGATTAATTATCTCTTCGATGAGCTTAAGGGGGCTAAATTCCTCATGAAGATAGACTTGAGGTTGAGTTATCATCAGATCATGATGAGAAATGGTGATGAGGTAAATACAACTTTCATGACTGATTGAGGGCTTTATCACTTTCTTGTGATGTCATTTGGATTTATGGATGCCCCATGCACATTATATAGTCTTAAGAAAATATACTTGAGCCCTTTATTTTCAAATTTGCATTGGCCTTCTTCGATGATATTCCTATTTATAGTAAAACATTGGAGAGCCATTTATCCCATATGAGAAAGGTGTTTGATGTGTTGAGATATCATTGACTCTTTGCCAAGGAGACAAAATGTTCCTTCATTCAGACTGAAGTATTGTACTTGGACATATTGTAAGTGAAGAAGGAATTAAGGCCAACTCAAAGAAAGTATAGTATATCCATGATTGGCCAACACTTACCACTAACACTTTTCTTCATGGATTCCTACATCTATCTTCTTTCTACTAAAGATTTATCAAGCATTATGTGACTATTGTAGCACTATTGGATAGATAAGTTGAAAAAGAAAGCATTATTTTGAAACTCCATTATTGATCATAGCTTCAATCACTTGAAGGAGTTTCTCAACTCAGCCCCTATTCTAGTGTACATTTATTTCTAAAAGAAATATACCATTCAATGTGATTCTAGTGGATAGGGTATTGGTGTTATCCTACTTCAAGAGCATTGGATCATAGCTTTTGAAAGTCACAAGTTGAGTGACAAAGAGATGAAAATGAATCTATACAACCAAGAGATTAGCATCTATCGTCCATGCTATCAAGAAAATCACAAGTTGAGTGACAAAGAGATGGAATATATACATTTGACGTGCAAGGTAAACCTCTAATACAAAAAAAGTATTAGAAATTTAAAAACAAATTTAAAGAAATTAAAAGACATAAAGTGTGGTAGACCTCCATAAGACAAAAAAAGTATTACAAGCATACAAATAAGATTTAAAAATACTTTTGAGGTGTGAGATAAGCCTCTGATACAAGAAAAGTAGCAAAAACATGTAAATAAGATTTTGAGATGCGAGATAAACCTCTAACACAACAAAAGTATTTAAAAATAACAAGTAAGATCTAAAAAATAAAATAAATAATACAAATTTGCATATAAAATAGTGGTTGTAAAGGAAACTGTTTGCATATGCTACCTAGGTTCTATGCTAAGAGGTGGGACAAGAGAAGAGGTTAATCAAAAGTGTTTCAAATGATCGAAAAGCTTTCAAAATGTGTTTATATGTTTCCAAGTTTCTGATTCAAACATATTCAATCAAAACCCTTTGTGGGAGCTTTCGCTCAACTGCCAAAACCCACGGACCGCTTATTGTTTCAAGCGTTCCAAGACGAGCACTAATGGCTACCTCTCACATAACCGACGCACCATCCATATCTGCGGGTGTAGTGAGCTTACCTCCATGCCGATCGAGTTACCTCCTCTCCCACGCACTCCGGTAGCTCCATGATCCAAGTGCAAGCTTCAAGCAAGCTCCATCCTCAAGCTCCACGCTTCAAGCTCCATCGCTGCAAGCAAGAGAAGAGAAGAGAAGAGAAGAGAAGAGAAGAGAGGAGAAGAGAAGAAGAGAGGAGAAGATGGAGAGCTTCTCCTCCCCGGTCCCTCACCCTCACACTCTCACACTCCCTCTCTCAAGCACAAGCTCAAGCAAGCAAGAAGAAGAAGAAGAGGAGGAGGAGAGCCACTTTTGACCACACACAAGAATGAGCTTCTCATTCACTTTTCAACTTTATATACAAAACCCTAAATCCCTTTTGGGTGGTCATCCCCTTTTCCCCTTTTTTACATGGCCGACCGTAGCCTAGGCCCTTTTTCCCATTGTCCTTCTATCTTCCTAGCTTCCTTTCCACCGCCCATCTACATTTACAAATTGCACGGGTGAGATTCCGACGCTCCTTGAATTAAACCATGATGCGCTTACGCTCTTTTACTAAAGTATTGACTTGCGCTTTTCCTTGCGCGCCTTTCTCCCTTATTTAGGACTTTTCTCCTTGTGCGTCTTTGTCTTCCGTTTCTCTTTGCCTTGGCCTTTGTCTTTGTCTTCTGCTTTAGCTTATTTGCCTTGGCCTTTGTCTTTGTCTTCTGCTTTAGCTTTTCCGGATTTTCCACCTTCGTTCGTTTGAGGGTTAACACCCTTTTTCCCAAAAAGGCTTTTATTTGACTATTTGATCATAATTCTAGAAAGTGCCAAATAACAAGGTAAAATATATTTAAAAGTCATTATTTAGTAATGCAACCTAGCAAGGATGATAGTCGTAGGTGGAAAAGGGTTGTATAGTCAAAGATGGATTCTTTGATAAAGAATGCGACTTGGGAATTGATCTAGTTGTCTAAAGCTAAGCATGCATACCGTGTAAGTGGATATAGAGGTTGAAGATGTCACAATCAAATGCATTGCCTAAGTATAAGTCAAGATTGGTGACCAAAGTTTTTATGTAGAAAAAGGAGATAGAATTTGATGAGATGTTCTCATTAGTCATGAGGATGACCATTCTTTTTGCAAATATTGGTTGCAAAGGATAGCATGGAGCTTATCTAGATGGATGTAAAAATAACTTTCTTTCATAGGGACATCTACATACAATGAGCCACAAAGCTGTAGTGCGCATATCAAAGAATGGCCTTAATAAAAGTTTATAGGGGTTGAAGTAGGCTCCAAAGGAGTGATACCATAAATTTGATGTATTTATATGGTCCTAGAGGGATATATACAATACAGCAAGATAGATTACTTTCTCCACACAAATAATGTTTGGATACTAGTCTTATGATTATGACTCAAGCATTGAAGAAAAGGTTGCATGAAATCTTCAACGTGAAGGATTTAGAAGATACAGGTCATGTTCTTATCATGAGGATTACATGGGATGAACATAAAATTTTAGGTTATTTTTTGTGTCAAAAGGAGTATATTCTAAAAGTACTTGAGTGTTTCAATATGGAGTGGGGAAAGGCCATGGGTGTATCATTGCCTCCAAATGTGAAACTTAACCAAGTGGATAGCCCCAAGCTAGATAAATAGAGGGATGAAATACCAAAGATACCTTATGCATCTATGATTGATATTTTGATATATGCTATGGCAACTATATATCTAGATATTTTTATACAATGGGAGTAGTTAGTAGGTTATGTTAAACCTTGGTATGAAGCATAGAGAGGAAATGAAGAGTATCATGAGATACTTGAATGATATAAGAGATATATAAAATTTCTTTGGAAGAAAGGATACATTTGTCATTGGTTATTCAGATTGTATTTTACAGGACTTGTAGACTCTAGGAAGTCTTCAACAAGATATGTTTTTGCATTTGTAGGAGGTGCAATTGAGACCATTTAAAGATGTACAAGAATGGGCATCCCCAATGATAGTTAGGGAAGTTCAAATTTTTCTAGGCTTGAATGGATAGTGCATGATTTTTTTAAAGGATAATGCCTCAATTGTCGCACACTTGGCTGAATTACTCAAGAAGAAAACTCCCATTGTATAGATTTCCATTGAATAGTCTAATTGAGAAGCTTAAATAGAGTTTGGCCACAGCTCCTATCTTAAAACTACCTGACTTGAACTAAGAATTTGAAGTTCTCACTGATGTTGCAGGCTCTCTTGCATTAGGTTGTGTACTCATGCAAGAAGGTCATCCGATAGCCTACTCTTTTAGGAAGTTGAAGATTCATGAGAAGAACTATATCTACCCATGATTTGGAACTACTTGGTGTAATTCATGCTCTCAAACTATAGAGACACTATTTGCTTGGCAGTAAGTTTACCTTAGTCACACTAAACATAAACGCCTCAAATAGATCATTCAGGCTTTGGCATGCTTCCAAGAAAGCTCCAACAACGTTGGATGGCCCCCTATAAGTCACTCACTATCAATCCTAATGGCTCTATCATCCAAGTGTAGACTGTCAATGCCTCTATCAATCCCTTCCTGATTAATGGTTATCACTTGAAGAAGTATTTCTCTCCGTAGGGATCTTGAAAACCACAGCCAAATAATTTCTCTCTCTCTTGGGTGTCACTTATTACTATTTCACATGCTGCTATACTAATAGCTATTATTCTCATTTTGACGAGATGGCATCATTATTTTAGCCCCTCACCTCCACCTCTTGCCCATGTTTTATTACCTTTCTTTTCAATCCAATAGAGGTGGCATGGATGATTCGAACATATGGTGTTTTTGCCATTAACCTAAAGAAAGAAAAAAACAACTAGATCATGAGAGAAAATAACTTTGGTCCCTATCATACTGACCTACTCTTTGAGAAAATGTAGAAACACCCTTGGGAGCAAGTGAAAAAGAAAAACAAAAAACAAAAAAAAAACTATTATAGGAGAAAAAGTAAAATTCCTTGTCATAACATGCCTCGTTCCAAGAAAAGGGGGTAAACACCCTTGGACAAAAAGTTGGCTGTGGAAAAGGTGGCAATATCCCTCAGTCCAGAATAAGTGACTCCTCAATTGAAATCCCTAGGATTCAATTCCAAAGCCACCTCCCTTGGTGCACTATGTATTGTGCTTCCATCAATGTGTCTGACCCCTACAACAAAAAACCTCTTCTATATGTGCCATTCAAGTTTCTGATCTGTTGGCTACCTCCCTAGGTACATCTCTTCATCAATATACACTATTTGACATCATTGATAAGATGAAGCCAATCTTCATTGATAATTTTTTAGTGGCATAAGCCTTCATCCTAATTGAAAGGGGATGTAAGTATGGGCTACCCTCTGTATCTATTAACATAGCATGAGATAGAGAGGTAGGGACTGAGTATGACCAATTTTTCCCTTAATCAACTCTAAGAGGTGAGGATTGATGAACATTAGGACACTGGACCAAGTGCATTTCCATTTCCCTATACACATATGGGATGGGCCTTTGTTATAACCACAAGACACGTCACTTTACTTTGTGCACTACACTACAAGGCTCCATGGCATGCCTTCTCGCATCTATGCTAGATGGATTGGGATGCACAAATACACCATAGCACCTATTGGGCTAAGTGTTGTATTCTTCATCATCGATTTGTAGTACCTTGTGCAAACAACTCCGATACCCAATGCATCAATGATGGTCTATCTTGACCATCAGAATGGGCCAAGTGTTTCTAACCCTACCTCTTGTATTTATATAGATATGTCATGTCTTAAGTGTGGGGATGCATCCCTCCATATCTCATCTATGTACACTTATGAACATGCCATTATATGATATTCAAATGATGCATTGTCTTCTCTATGCCTTTTTGGGGTCCTTCCCTACCCAATCATCTTGTTCCACCCTGTAGCCCGGGATTTTTCTTGTCCATTTAGCCCTTTCCCTTGCTTTACTATTCTTCCATGTGAATGAATTTGATTTTTTTTCTTTTTATTTTCCTCTGTTTCAAGCAATAGTTCCTCAACTATTAATTTTTGAAGAATTTTACGCAAATCTAACATGTTTCTATGCAAAGGTGCCTTTCTTGTGCCAAAACTACAATTTGACCTTATAGCCCCGATCCTTTCCTTTTCTCTGATATTTTTTCTTTTTATAGTCAATCATTCTGATGCACAAACTGGTCGTTATTCATTTTTGCATATTTGCAAGTACTTCCTTACATGTTTTGTGCTATTTTTCCATGTAAACATGCTTTTTTCTTGTCAGAATTGTGTATTTCTTGGAGCCTTGAGCAACACATTCAATTGGCTAATTTTTTTTGTTTTTTTCCCTTCATTTCAATACACTGATTTTGTGTTATTAATTTTTTATTGTGTTTTGATACATATTTTGATGTTTTTTCCATGTGAATGCATCCTCTTATCACCAGAAACCATGTTTAGCATGACAACCTACCTATCAAAACCGCTACCCTGATACTTTTCCTTTTTGTTGCACTCTATTTTGACTGATGGATATTCTCGAATTAATATTTGTTCTGTGTATGTTTTTGTTATTTTGTCATATGAGCACTCTATTTTGATTGACAAATATTCTCGAATTAATATTTGTTCCGTGTGTGTGTTTTTGCTATTTTTTCATATGACCACCCATGTTTCTCACCAAACTTGTGTTTTTGATAGCCATGTTTGTATTCTCAAACTAGACATTTTTTCTTTTTCCTCCACTTCATTCTGACAAAATGGCTTTTCCATTATTACTTTTTTATCACATTTTCTATTGTAATTTTTATCATTTCTCCGTGTGAATGCCTATGGATGTATCATTCATGTTGTCCATCATGTTCCCCCTACTGTCTTTCCCACTTTTTCTTTTTGCCGCACATCAATCCAATGCCCACATATTTTCAAATTAAATTTTCTGCGTTTTTTTTCTCATTGTCCAATGTGTCAACGCAAATGCCCGATTTTTGCCTCAAACTATGGGCCGTTAGTTCCGACATATCGCAATTGACCTGCCTGTGATCCTCCCCTTTCCATCTACTTTTTTCCACAATGCAAATTTTTTTACCATGCCTCATGATTGTACATAGGACAGGGGGTTTCAATTTCTCTCTTTATTTTAAAAAACACAATAAACAAAGAAAAAAAACTACCCCTCCCCCACACATCCATGTCCCTCCCTCCCTCCCCTTTCTTTCTTCTTCTTCTTCTTCTCTCTCCTCTTCTTCTTTCTCTCTCCCCGTCTCCTCCACCCTTCTTCTTCTTCTTCTTCTTCTCCTCTCTCTTCTCTCTCCCCCTTCTTTGCTCCTCCACTTCTCCTCCCTTCTTCCCGCCCCTTCACCCTCCATCCTCCTTCCCCCCACTCGTCCCCCAGCCCACCAGCCCCTACCCACCCTCCCTCCTTCTCGCCTTCCCCATCCGAATCAGCACCTCCACCCTCCTTCCCCGCACTCGTCCCCCAGCCCACCAGCCCTACTCCCTCATGCGCGCCTACCTAGCCCCTACCCACCCCCCACCACCTCTTCCTCCCTCCTGCCCTCTCCTCCTCCCACCTTCCCACCACCTCTTCCTCCCTCCCTACCCTCTCCTCCTACTCCTCAACTGTCTCCTCCTCCCTCCCACCCCCCATAGACCCCTATTTTCACACATCCCTGTGACCTCCTTTCCCCCCACCATCTCCAACTCACCCCCATTCCCCTTATGCAACCCCCGTTTCCGTTCCCCCATTGGACATTTCTCTCTTTGATCCCCCTATTTCCCTTAGTATGCCCATGTTCCCACGCAACTGCACGTGTTTCCAACCTCGCTATCATTTGTACTATTCATGTGTTATTATTCACATGGTGCTTATTCGTGTGTTGATCGTGCGTGGTGGATCTTCGTGTTTGTGCGTACTTGGTTGCCTAGCTAGCTGTTCACGAGTACACACCTTCCCATAATTAATAAACAGTCTTTTGATTATTACTAAGATATTTACTGAAAATCCTTTAAAATCCTAAAATTTACAAAAACATTTAAAAAATCATTCCATATAAAGTTGAAGTTTTTGAAATATTTAATTTTAATTTAAATTTTCCAAAATAAAAGTAAATTTCTAAAATAACATTAAAGAAAAAGTTAAATCATAAAATTCATAAAAATGTAAAACTATAGCAAAAAATTATCAAAAATTTGAAAAATCTCATGATACATTATTTTAACATTTTGAGATGAAACAAAGAAAGGACATAAAAACAACCTTTAAAAAAATCTAAAACAAAATAAAACAAACCAAACCAACCCACACACGTGACTATATATATCCTAATATTATTTATTTAATAACAACATGCACATGCAAACCCAATTGATTGATCACACCCCAAAATCCCTCTTCGTTGTTGGTTTTATTTGTTTTTCTTTTAACAAAAATCCAAAATCCAATAAATTGATTAAAAATCCATAAAACTCCCAAACAAGTTGTGAAAAATGTGTGTCTTTTTTTTCTCCTTATGTTGTTGATTTTCAGCTTGGTTGGATTGCATTTTGGGATTGTTTTGTGATCACAGTTTCGTGTCCATCAATTGATTTTCGTGTGCTCATTCAAATTAGGGTGTATTCACATACCCTACAAGTATCAATTTTATTTTCCTTTTGATGCACCACAAATCACATTTAATTGCTAAAATAAATCCAGCTTGTCATATTTTCCACACCCGTCCGTGCTCAACACACACCATTTAAATGAATTTAAAATAGATCCACCATTAACATATATGCACTTCATACGCTAAATATGCACATAAAAATTTGTAATCAAATGAACCAAACATCACTCTTGCATGCATTAGCAAAAAAGCGCCCTACACACAATAATTTGTAAAAATGAATATGCATTAGAGACCCTCAGAGATGGGTTTGAAGTCTAAGGCTTGTTTAATGCACCATGAACACTTCATAATTTTCTTTAATGGATAAAAGAAACCATTGTTTGATTTTTTAAAGGTTGATTGCCTTTTTAAAAAAAATCACCTATTGATAATAATTTCTTAAAATTCACTTGCTATTAAATTCAAATCAATCTACACTACACATCCATCACCTCATTAATAAATTCACTATATGGATATGAGGCTAATGTAGTCTCTTAGCCAATCCCTATTGTCAAGTGCAGTCCAATCATCTTGGTTTTATAGTGTCAGCGTGGTAAAGTTTATTGTATTTTTGGTATTTTGATGGTCACAATGATGTAGTTCAAGGTATGGTGTGTATATACTTTTTTTTTTTTTTGCTTGATACAGGGATTAGGATGCTTCTATTTTGAATCTCACAAAGCTATCGATCACATGTGTGCGTAGGTCATGTCTAATTTTTTCTAAGATGTAGTTTGCTTAGGGTGGTCTTTCGTGTTGTGTATGAGTTGATACTCTGTCAAAATCTTATCTATTTTTTATTCTACTATTTTGTAGGTCTCCTTTGTATCTATGTATGTGGCGTATGTGATTCGTTCTTATTAGAATGGCACCCCAAACTCCTCCCCCAGTCCAATATGTTTCTTTGGTTAGCAACTATTCTCAATTGTTGGAATCAAAATTTATTACTAAGACTAGCCTATCTCATTTTGTGGCTTTCTTATTTTTCCAGTCATTCTTGATGATAATGCCTTGTGTGATGAGTCCTTAACCTCTTATAACAAGCAATCTTGGCTCTATCCATGGTACCATTGCCCTGATGACACCTCGAGGCTTGGGGAAGACTTTGTCTCTTCCCTACCATGGAGAAACCTTTCCAAAAGCGTGCCAGCTCTTTTCCAATGTGGACATTATGAAGCTCCTGTATAGGTAGACTAAGGACTTATTGGATGCTAAAAAGGTCATCACTACATCCAATTTTTGCATTTTCATGATCTTTGACCCCTTTTGGAAATGGTTGTGTCAAGTTCTTCAAGACAGGTTCATGCCTACCAAAACTCCATCTAATTACATATCTAAGGAATTATTCACTATCTTCCAGAATGGTGCTCAAGGGCATGAGCATTGATTGGATTTTGTATCTCCTTGCCAAAATAAATCAACACTTTATTAGGGTCACTAGGGGGGTAATGTGACTAATGTCACCTATGGTTCTTACTTGTATGTTTTCTTGACATACTCTGCCCTTGAAAAGGAAATTCCACTACCTCCTCCTGAAAATCCTCCAATGGTTCTCTCTCCTCCTATTGAAGATCATGAACCTATCCCTGATGATAATGACTCCCCTCCTCCTTAGGTCATTCAGAGAAAGTGCTTAAAGCGTGAGGCTGAAACAATTATGCTCCAGTTCCTCCCATGTCAGTCCGTGCTACATCAGGCAGTACCCTTTGTGCATGCCTTAAATCTACAAATTTATTTAGGACACACAAAGATGGTAGTTTTGACATATCAATTCCTTCTCTGCATCACCACCTGGTGTGATAAGGGATGTCATTCCTTTCTTGTGTAAGGACATTCAGAGTTCCATAGAAATATCAATTATCGCTTGTGTTTAACAATTATACTCTTCTTTCTATGAGGATTTGTAACAATCTAAGGAGAAGCAACATAAGACTAATAATGAGCTTGCCTTTGCTAAGGAAACCCTTTCTGATATTTTCAAATAAATGGAGTCATAGGCTAAATTGTAAAAAGCCCAAAAAGTGGAAATATCATCTTTGCATGTCCAATTGACTAAAGAAAAGGTTCAAGTAGCTATTGTCATTGAGGATGAAGATCGTCTTTTTAAGAAAACCCAGGAGCTTAAAGCTTTAATTGTTGCCTAGATAATAGAGTTACAATCAACAAACTATACAATTTAGCATCAAAATACCAAGATTGAGGAGTTGAAATAACAATTGGCTTAGTCACGCTCCATTCCTCCAAGTCCTAACGTACCATCAGTACCTTCTTTATTAGCTATACAGACTTGGTTGCTCCCTAGCATAATGTAACCTTGTGTCTCTTATTTCAAGCTAAGGTGGAAAGGCTTCAATCTAGAATTGCCATTTTGTATTCTTGTTTTGAGAAATTTATGGAATACATCCCACCATTTCATTATTTCTTTGTTCACTATCAATAACAAAAGCTGGCCTTTTATATAAAGCTCTCTACCATAGATTTGCATCCTCCAAAGGAAGGATGGAGTGGTGCTTGGTCCTCAAATCTCCTAGTGGAGGTTGTTCGAATGGTCCTTGTGGATTCAATTATACCTAATACCATGTTGATATCTTACATGTATCTTAGAGGTAATCTTCTAATTCCAAACGATAAGGATCTATCTTGGTATGTGCGGGATATTATTTTGCAAGCTATTATTTATGTCTGATATTTGGAGTTACAAATGGATGAGATTTTTCAAGCCTATTCCTCCAAAGTGGTTGCATGTCCTGAATATTCTTGGCATTTCATGATAGAGTCTGTTGTATATTGAATTAATGACAACTAAAAGCCTCTTTACATTTACAAAATGTTGACCAAGTGAGGGAGGATCTTTTAGCCCATGTTTCTAAACAATCCCCTTTTGACATCTCCTTCTTATAATCACTAATCTATTCTAGGTTCATTAGTGCCTTCTCTCATTTATTATCAATAGATGGCCCACAGATTTTATTCTTATTTATCCATACTTCAATCGACTCTCCATGTTATTTCTACTCTTCTTTTTCAACCGTAAGGTGCTCCCCAAATTCCTGTTTTTACTCATTGTCCATTGATCGTGGATCGTGGTTTCTCCCCTACTCCCTATCCTCCACCTCTACCACACTTCTTTCTACTTTTCCAACATATTTCTTCACTCCTTTCTAATTCAATTCAATTAAATTACTCGAGTCTTCATCTATAAGCCTTTCTTCTTTTTATGATTTTGCATGTCCATCACTTCATTCCTTGATGCTTATTCCTCTTCCTCCATCCACATCTTTTATTCCTAGTCCCCCTCAATTGGTTAATAGCCACTCAAGTTTTGATTTGCATATACCTAGATACAAAGAGTGGAGTCAAACTAATTCATTGACAGGTCCTTAGATTAATTGGCTTGTGATTCCAAGGGACTGGAGATTTTTATATAATCCTATCAAAATTATTTGCAGTTTGCCCAAATCTATCATCAATTTACTGATTCTTCAGTTAGATTGACTGCTCAATTTACTTGGTACTTAGCATACATGCATCTTCATTCTCATAATGATCAAAAGCCAGTACCAAAGTTATGCATTAATGTCAATATAGATATTGATCCCCATCACTTAGATATCTTGAATTTTCATGCTCTATGTCTTTTGAGTAGATATATTGTCCTTCTGGAGAGGATGTGTTGTTTGTAATTCTTTCAGAATCCTCCCAAGACATTTGTGGATGAATCCCTTTCCATACATAGGTTCTGAAATCATTAGGCCTTTAAAAGTGAACATATTCATTGATGGTTTCTTTATGGATGTAATTGGTGGGTTGAGCTTTAATGCAAACTCTTTTCATTCTTTCTTATTGGGGTGTCATTTAGATTTCTATGTGTTATGTGTTTGTGTGTGGGTGTATTTGATTTGTGTCCTTCTGGAGACATGGTTTGAGAAAGCTACAAATATTTGAAGATGCTAATTTATTGATATGGATCAAGTTTTAAAGACTTGCAATGGAATGGAAGAACATCTTATATCCTTTACTAGTTTGTTTGGTTGTATTCTGTAAGGTAATCATTGGTTCATGGTTCAAGGCATTTTCCTTTCGTCAATCTTTTTAATAGATCCATGTTATTTTGGAGCTTGATGGGGTTGAGGTTTGTTTATAGATACTGATTGATTGTTATTCAAGATAAAAGTGTCGAGTTAGTTTTTGGGCTTAGTATTCATTCTTTTTTCAAGGTCACAAGGATGCTCCCTAATTAAGTGTAGGAATATGTTGAGGGTTGAATTGACTTGTTTTTTTGGGCTAGGTTTTGTCATTTTTGTGAGTTGTATGTTTGATTTCGAGGGTTTATTGATTGATTTTGAAAGTTTTGGAAGTGTTTTGGAGTGTTTGGAATTAGGTTGAGTGGGTTTAAGAACTTGATGATAGTTTTTAATTGAGTTATGATATGTCGATTGGTTTTGTGAATTGTTTGTTTGGTTCTAGTAGGGTCTATTTTGATGTGTTTTCTTTCTATTTGTGAGGTTGAGATTGTGGATGAATGAGTTGAAGAATGATTGAAGGTGTGTTGGATGATTTTACGTGGTTTTGGTTTGAGCTATATGGTTTTCATGCCTTCTGTTGACCTTCTATAGTGTTCTGCAAAGCTTCTGTATGGGGTTTGTAAGCCTCGGTTTACTTATATGTGTTCTGATTGATGAATGTGTAGCCTAGGGATGTTTTCAATCTTGGAAGAGGAAGAATACAAGCTCAAAGAAGTAGAAGAAGTAGCTAATGAAGACTTGAACTGAAGACTACAATGACAATCACACTGATGAGCTCCCAAGGGTCACTATAGTGGCTCTGGTGACTCTTCATACCAAGCATACCTCTTGGGAGGAGTATCCATGACTAAGAGAGGATTTTTGAGAGTGATTCCTGATTATTTCAATATATTATTGAAATAGAGCATATGTGAGAGAGATAGTGTGAGAGAGATAGCCAATTTTTATGAAAAACAATGTATCTATGAGTGAGACCATGAGAGAGATTGAGAGAGAGTTTATGAAGTCTATGAAGATGATGAAATATGATTACTATGCGATGAATTCCATTCAAAGCTTATCATTCCTTTGTGTTCTTTTGGTTCTTTAATGGTTTCTATGAAGAATATATTGAAGATTTGTTGTGATAAATCCGTGGGAGATTTATTATATGATGTTGTGTGAAAATTTGTGGTTCTTGGTGTTGTTTTTCTTCTTGTGGTTGATTAAAGTATGAAGAATATGCTTGTTGATGTGATAAGATAGATTTTCTTGTAGCAATTTCCTCGTTTCTTGGTGCTCCTCTTGGGACTCCAAAAAGATATTAACATATAGTTTCACAAATGCCAATATGCATTAAGGGTAAGCACTTTCAAGTGTAAGATACACCTAAAGAGTCTCGACTCTCCTAGTGATAGATTCACTTCCCAATTACCATTGTTTTCTTCTACGTAGAGCTTGGTAGATTTGAAAAACCATCAACTACAAAACTTCAAAATCTTCTCCTCACTAGCAGCTAGTTTTTCAACCGATTCCACCAAGTCCCCTTCAACAACAAATGCCATGGGACTAGCACTCATGCAAGGGGATAAAGTTAACCTAAAATGACAATAGTTGCAAGTCAAAGAAGAAGCTCATCAAGAGTGGTCAAAACACGGTCAAATGGGTGAAAGGAAACCAACTAATCAAGGAAAGGAAGTGGTCTTAAAGATGAAATAATGCAAGAAGGAAGACCAAATTGGGCACCAAAAAGTGACTAATTTCTCAAAAAAAATCTTAGGCACTAAAATTGAGAGGAGGGGCCCACTCATGAATATATGTATGTATCACGTGAGTTCAAAATAAGGGGTCTCTAAAACACCAATTTTATACTTTTTTTTACATACACAAGGATGTTATATAAAGGGGTTACTTAAAAATTGAATTAAAAATGACTATGTTTTATTCACAAAAACTCATAGATAAGGATATCTATAAATAGGCCTTGAATGCACATTATATATATAGTGAATCCCGCGAGACTAAAATCCTTTAAACATAACATCTCAATCAAATCTTTCTTTCCTATTTAGAATATTGTTGTAAAATAAAGAGCTAGACTTGCCCTCATATACTTTGTATTTATCTATTGATGTATGTACAAAAAGTCTTGCATAGAGTATTGATCCATGAATTTACTTTTAGGCAAATTCATCCAATTAATATAAAATAAATGTATGAATGGAAAGGGGCTAGTTTAAGAGCCCAAAAATAGGAAGCATGCCCAACATATTGAGGGAATCCTAAATGCCAAACCCCTAAAAGCCAAAACATGAATGGAGGATATTATTTTACATGCAAATTTGAGAGTTAGTTTCTTCTTGTTTCCATCCTATTGTCTTGTGCATCATTGTAATAGTGAGGGAGAGTGAGAATGTGGGAGTAAGCATAAGTGAAAAACTTGAAGAGTAAAGTTTTTTTTCTTATTTTGTGATTTTCTCTTATTTTCCTTATTCCATACTTGGAGGGTGAGGAAGTGGAGTTTAAAGTTGACGTTCACTATAAGGGATTACACTCACAAATGGCCATAGAAATGTATTTTCTTAACTAAGAAGACCTAGGGGCATGTCCAAAACCCATGTCCAGAACTACACTTATTTCACAAAACATAAATGTGACTTTTTCCTCATTCTTATACATAATTTAATCTACAATTTTCACGTTCATTTAAACAACTCCAATCCAAATTTTTGTGTGCCATTTCACACAACTATAAATGCACTCTGGGTAGGAAAAAACCAAAGAGTTGCTAGTTATGCAGACTATCCACAATTTTGCAACTAGTAACTCCCTAATTTTTTTCTACCCGGATTATGTACTCATTGGGTTGGACATCAACTTTACCATTTTAATGCACATATTAAGAAAAGGTTGCACATTAACACATATTGAGATAGTTGAATGTATACAATAAAAATGACCAAGAATAGTTGCATTACTTGACATATTTGAAATATGTATACATGATTTTGAAGCTAGCTAGAATGGCTTCTATTGCATAACATGATACTATATACATCAAAGCACATATGTCTTACAATGAGCTATCACCACTACCCCCTTCCTCTATATGCTTTCTCTCATCATCCTCATTGGCATCACTCTCTTGATTGTGGTGTTCTTCGTCCTAATCTACGTCTCCTCCTACTCAACTCCCTCCTTCTCAAGCTGGCTCGCTACATTGTTGTCCCTATTGATGCAAACAAATTAAAGCTTAGAATAACTTAGAACTTTCAATGTATTTAGCAATAGAATCAACTTAACAAATTCTTTATATCATGATTTCATGCCATTAAGTTGTATCATGATTAGTGGACAATTAGCCAACAATACTCGATTACAAAATGAAAATATCATGAGTATTAGATACAATTAATGCTAAATAGTCACATATAATCTTTTCTTTAAAAGATAGTTATAAAGTTCGCTTCTTATGTGTTGATGCCTCATGACCCGAAATCCAATGAACCAAATCTCTCCATTTGGATTCATCGTGCCTCCCTATGCGGTGGGCTAAACCCCCATACTCCACCCTACTTTAGCCTTCTATTCACTCTTAACCATGTGTAGTTATCATTGGCATTACCTTAGGATCCAAGCCTTGTTTTAACCTCCTCTTATTTTTTACTATCATGTGTTTCACCATAGATCTCATTAGAAAGTGCCTTTATGATCCTTTCTCAAGCCTAATAGTTTATTGGGCAACGGAAGTAAAATATTATGCAACACATGCTCAATTTGTTAGGACCATTGGATACAGTCCTATTATTTCGAGAGCTTTAATGCACAAAATCCTTGGACTAGCTCTCACCTAGCCACTCGCACATGGATTAAGATTCATTGTATAGAGCATTGCAAAGCACACCTCCAACCATGAAGGTTTCACATCCAAGATCCATGACTCAAGCAAGTGCTCCTTTGCTCATCAATCCTCCATAGCCTTTGTCATGCAAGAAGAAAGCATGGGCAAGGCATGAGAGAATACTTGAGAGATAGGAAAAGGCTTCGCTCCTTTGAATCCTCACCTCACACTATCACTCTCTTTTCCTCAATCTTACACTCTCCCTCACTCACTCTCTCACACAAGGACGAAAGTAGAATTGAATAGAACCTTTATTATTTTACTATGATACCATATTCTAACATTACAATTTGCACATGATCACGCTTGGCTTAGTATGGATTTACATGAAAAAATAATATAGTTGATTTAACCGCTTTGTGCAACTATTACATGCACATTGTGTTGTGAATAATATTTCAAAAATTAGATTTCTCCTTTGTGCTTTGCTTGCACATTGTTCATTGCTTACTTCTTGTGATAAACATTAACCCCCTCTTCGACAAGTGCCAATCCCATAGCACTCACCATCGTAGGTAGCATGCTCTTGCTTGCATTGAAGATGTGGATACTAGGGATATAGCTATGTGTTGCCTTGCAGGAATCCTTGTGGAGTTATTGATGAAGAATGCTTGCATACTAGGTCATTTGTGATTGGAGTAATAGTAGTTGACATGGATGTTGAAGTTGTTGGTATTCTTTGAATTCTCTTGGTGAATTCTGATGGTGACCATTCTTCTAGTAAAGCTCTGATGGTGAGATGAAGGACAAAAGTATTAGGCTATGGGCTAAAGGTCAATGAAGAATTGATGGTGCATTTATCATTGGAATCTTCTGTATACCTACAATTGAAAACCTCTTATGTAGTCTCTCCTCAAGGGGAAATGCTAGTTTTCTTACCGTGCACAAGACATATTTTATTGGTTTGGGAGACAAGTCAAACTGCCAGCAAGCGTAGAGTGTTTTCCCACACTTGAGGACCCAAACTGTGTATAGGTTGTGGTGTAAATATTACATGAATGCACATGTATACTTATGTATTGCTTAATTAGAAGACAGTTGTCCCGGTTTCTCATAGTGGTGTAGTCAATGAAGCATTAGATGCAATTAGATGGGACAAATTTTATGTGGTGAGGAGAAATACATATGAAATGATTCTTGAGATATCTTCATTGTCTTGGACAAGGCATTGCATCATAGCTAAGTGACTTGATGTCTTAATCTTTCAACAACTAAAACTACTTGTAGTGATTTTAGAGAATTGTGTCATTTTCCAATGCCTTTCTACCTTACTTTGTGGTTTATTGTGATGGCACTAAGATGAAATACAAAAAGAAATATGCAAGTGGCTCGTGACAAGTCTAACCATAGGCCAAGCTAACTCCCTATGTGTATCTTGCACTTGATGTGCCTTGAGCAATTTGTGGGGGAATATACAAGGGGCTAGGGGATTAGGGGACAGATCTAGTCGATCGAGATCACTGGATGTGCCTAATTTTGAGAACCCCTAGGTGCAATGCTGTGATTGTGTATCCATTTTAATTTTTTTTTCTTCTTGTCTCTTTTTTCTTTTGAACAACATAACAATGTCATACAATGAGTCTTTCAACCTTTCAAAAAAGATTGGGGAATGTTAGAATTTGGGGACTAAGAATAATTGATACTATAGAGATGATCATTCTATAAGCATTGATGCTAGAGAACTTGTTGTTGATGAAGAGCTGGAGTTCAAGGATGATTCCAATTGTTGGGTAGTCATTGCACTTCATGTCAAAATAGCAAGGGAAGTGAGTTTTGCTTGGTTAGATCATCTCCCTGATGCTGGATGTTTTCATTGCATGCTTTTAGAGTTTGTTAAGAATCCTATCGTCAGCTTTCTTATGTTCATGAGCTCTTCCCAACTTGTTGACTTGCTACTTTCTCGTTATTGTCTATTCATCACCTATTTGGTTGCATTCACTTGATAAAAATTGAGAGCATATGTAGTCAAGTTCAACAAATATCGTCATTTAAAAATTTTGAGAATTGTTGTTAATGTCACTTCTGATTTGTCTTGCTAGCAATTAGTTGCTTCCTCTTGCTCCCTCCCTACACAAAAAATATTTTAATGCTTTTGAACATAACAAGGATATTGATCTTATGGTATGCATGGATTTTTTTAATAAATGAAAATAAATTCTATTACTTACAAAAATGTAGTGTACAAGTGAGTAAGCTATGGTACAAGGGTACTCCATTAAGGTGTAAGCAACTAATTGTATTGAAGTGTAGTGCACGTGTACGTGTCAAGAAGTTATGGAAATTTGCAAATAGGGTTAGATATGTTGCAATATCAAGTACCACACCTCCTTAATCTAATCTACTAACAATATGAAGCTCTTCTTTTGTGAGGAATTTGTCGAGCAAGGGAAGGTCTAAGTGCGGTCCGTCTAGCAAGACTCCTCACACAATGTTTAGTACGCAAAGAGAAGCCAACGAAGCTATATACATTTGGTTAATGTAGGATTTTCATATAGCTCATCTTTCATATGAAATGATCATGAGATGACCTCCAATTTCAACCATTGAGGCTCTCATAATGTACCATACTTGCTTGAATGACCTTCCACCCTCTCCTTTTTATTATAGTGCTGATATTTCCTCAATGATTCAAAGGCACAATGCATTATGGAATGTGAGAACCAAACGATGTTCCTTAGCTTCCTCATCAGGGGTGAGTCTTAAAAGTTCATCTATGTGGTCCACTGCTCCTAAGGTATTCTTGCTCTTCCCATGATAGTGGGCATTCCAATAATTTCTCAAAATCCTCAAATCCCATGATAAACGTGAGTAGAGAACATGATTTTATCACTCAATTCCTCAAGGCAAGCAGTTAGTGTTTGGTTTTCCTTTTGGGCAATTTCTGCTACAATGTCCTTTAATTCTCTTAGCCTCAAGTTAGGTTTCCACTGAGCTAGATGCTTTAGTCAAGTTAAGCTTGACTTGAGAGCTATTGACTCTCTTAGGCTCATTGGTTTTGCACTAATATCACTCTCTGAGGCATTAGGAGTATGCTCCTTGGCAAATTTGGTGGGTTTAGTCATAGCTAGGAAGTGCGACTATTGTGTTTCCATATCTTAATGAGAAGTAGTAGCTATCGAGGCAATGGGTTTGATATTGGCAGGTGTTGAGGGAAAATGTTGTCTAGATCTTGGGCCTATTTAGAAGAACTCTTAGGCTTAAGGCATTCATGTGTATCTCTAGTCTCTTATGGCCATGTCTTTAAGAATTGTAATTCTTCTCCTGTAGAGCCTCTTTTAAGTGCTCCTTCTAGGTGGTATGGAGTCTTAGCCTAGATGGTTAGGCTTATTACTCTTTCATCCTCTATCATTGTGAGGGAAGGTTATGGACACTAACATTAAGTACCATGCTTTCTACTCCTACCTTACTAGCCACACATAGCTCTTCTTCTACAAGAAGTTTATCATACAAGAGATGTTGTTGGACAATGGCAGAAAGCTCAACACCATGGACTATTGTGATAGTAGTCATAAGGATGTAGGGGTGACATATGTGGGATCATGCATGGAGGTCCAAAGAGCTTTCCTTTGCGCTTGACCACTATCATTAGTTGGTACCTTTTCCTTTTCCTTTCTTTTCTATTGGCTCTAAGTTTTCTTTGTTCATCTCTCACGAAGGGCAATGTAGAAAGAGGAAATTAAATGCAACTCTCTAGCTATGGCTTTTGGCATACCTTTCATCTCTTCTTCGACAATGGCCATGTAACGAGAGATGTGTTAACTGCTCATCCCATGTCAATGGCTTTTCTAAGAGATTTATGTACTCTTCTATTAGTTTCATCGATTTCCTAATGTCAATGTAAATACATGCACACATGAGTGACATCAGTTTGTTATCTAGATATACTAAGCACTTCATTTTTGGCTCATTAGTTTATTGAGCTATCTCTTCAACCATTTCCTCAAGTGATTTCTTTTTATGCCTAGGCTTTAAATGTTATGGAGGCTCTAGATGTGACAATGATATTTTATGAGGCATTGGGCTCATTACACTCTTAGCTAAAGAGCTAATATTAACTTGTAGTAATGAACCAATAGAGACTTGCTCTGTAGTCCATCTCACACTCAATGGCATGCATGAAAGGTCTTGCAAGTAGAATTTCCTTCCCAACATTCTCTCTATTGGAAAGCACATATGACATTGTCAGCAAACTCTCGATCTCAAGGGTCATTAGAATTTTACATTTTCCTAAGAGAGAATATTGTGATCCTCCATAAGGATTGAATGTAGCATCATTGGGCACAAGCTTGGGCTGTCCTTTGCAAGCCCACGCATTATAGGTGAGGATAATGTAATCAACTCCTTCGTCAATGAGAGCTTTAGTGATGTGCTCTCACTTTGCAACAACTAATTCTACCCAAGGTGGGTATGTGGAATTAGCTCATCATCCTCTGGAGATAGCAATGCTAGCATGCATGTGAGAATTGCTATTGGGTACCCAACGTTTAGGACAATTGTGACACATATGGGTGGATCCACATTCAATGCACACACGATCATTTGCAGTGGGTCATGTCCTAAGGTAGTAGCAACCGTCGTGGCCCAATTGATGGAAATTCTAACAAGATTTAGGCTTATAAGTTTGTTAGATGGGTGATTTATGAGGTAAGTTGAGACATGATTCCATGGCATCTTTGGTTTGTATTGTATCCTTGAATTAGTCACAAATATTTTGCATCATGCATTGTAGTTGGGTTGTCTTATTGTGGAGTTGGATAAGAAGTATGGCATTTCTAAACATGTGCTCCCTTTTCAAGTTTCAATCATCTAAAGAATTAAGGGTTCCTTGTTCTAGGTCAAGAGCGTTGGTGGATTTAGTTATGGCAATATTAGAGCACTCGATCCTCTCACTTTCTATTGTATCTATTAGTTAGTTTATACCAAGGTCATTCAACTTTATGAATTTCGAGGTCATTGTGGGAAATCTAATTTCATAGTGTGTTGAGAAGAATTCATGATCACTAGAAAATCATTCAATACTTTTTGCTAGCACAAGGGGTGGGGTTTCTATTCTTAGAGGGAAGAAGAATAGAAGAAGAGAGTTGTAAATCCTAGATTTTGGTCATATGTTGACTATCATAAGCAAAGACTTCACCTTTTCTTAATTTCAATTACGTGTAGGTGCATAGTGTGCAAGCATGCCTTTCTTCTTTGCAAACAGTTATGAATGCTTAAAACAACTTGTAGCACATAGGTCAATAATGATGTTAGTGATTGTAGTACCTTTTGCTTTTCTTGGCTCTTGAGCTTCCAATCTCTTTGGCTCCTCACTTTCAGTTTATGTGAATTTTATACTTGTTGTAATTAGTGCTAAATCGGGTTTTTATCACCCTATCCAAGGAGAAAGCTTATTACACCTACTTACTAAAGACCCATTCACATCCTGCCTCAATGGAGCTAAGCCTGAGCGAGTTCAATCAATTTGACCCAAATATATGTGGCTTGTCCTAAGGCATTGATCCTCAATCAAAACATAGTGGCATACACCTCATTGGAGCAAATTACTTCTTACCAAGAGATTGCTTAGGCATGACACACTTCATTTGCAAGGAGGAAACCAATTTAAGTATGAGCACATGTTTAGGGACTTTGAGTTGAGTGACTTTGAGCATGAGCACATGGTGAAGGCCTTTGAGCTGAGTGCCATGACATGAACCAAGTAACCTGGAGTAAACAGAGCGCATGATCCATTGAAGAACCACAAAGAGAGAAAAGTCTACTCAAACAAAACCAAACAAGTTGGAGGACCAAATCCACGATAGGGATGATTGAGACTAACAAGAACAAGTCTAGAGAACCCCAAAAAGTAAACACAAGCCTCACCATTAATTTAGGTGATTAATGGCCCAAAAATGTGAGTGCATGTACTTGCAAAACAATAGGGAGTTGCATATCCTACTATCACCCAACTATTGCACTTGAGACACAGTTAGAAAAGAACCATGCATGTCTCCTAATTGAAGGACCATAGACTAGTCGATGAGAAACATCATCATACACCATGACTAACCATACAAAAGGGGACCATCGATTGTCGAATTCCCAATAAACTATGAAAGTCCCTACAAAGTTTCTATGAAGGAGATCGAGGTCAACTCTAGTCAACTAAATGAAGTAAAGTTCAAGGCTCCAATGTATGGTGTGGATAGACTAGAGTAAGAATATTTTGAGCAAACTCATAAGCATGTCCCTCTCAATTTAGCAAAAGAGAGAAGAATTACAAAGGCTGGTGCTACCAACATTAACCCCAAGGACAAAGAGCTTATACCACCTACATATCTTAAGGTCCAACTAGTTGCAAAAGGAGAGCATGCCACATATGCTCTCATTGATGAAGGGGTGGACTATAATATCTCCCTAGGTTGAGATCGAACAGCTAGAGCTTGGACCTACAAATGCTACAGTTCATCCCTATGGAGAACCCCATATTCCCCCCTAGTTTAATGCAAAGTTTTTATGGGTGTTGAGATTGAAAGCATACTAATCATGTGTTAAGTGTTGCCCAATCACAACAGAGAAAAAGAGTCTTGCAAGGAAAGCCCTTCAAGTACACAACCATACACGACACTCATTTAGGGCACAACGAACACTTCAATACTACCAAGTGTTGAGATAACCACAACTTTTAGTTTAGGTGATTTTGACAGTTCCCAAGGAAAGGGCAAGGGACTAGCTCCTAAATCAAATTTGAAGCCTAGCAAGGAAAAGAAGATAGTCTCAAGGATTTGCTTAAAGTGCAAAAACCACTTAGCACCAACTCCTTCGGGTACAAACAAGATGGCTATCATTGCTATGAGCATGATAACATCCTCTAAGGCCATTAGGACCAAACACCAATAAGGTCAAACGAAATGGAGGAGGTAACCTAGAGCGTATAATTGCAAACGTCAACAAAGAGCTAGCACAAGGTAGCAATAGGTTCCAAAAACCCTCCTACATGCTCAAGAATACTAAGTACGAAACCACTAGTTATGATTGCCAAAACCACCGGCTAGGCCACCTCTGCAAAGTGAAGCTATGCCTACCAACACCTGCATGAAAAGAGGGGTGAACCTAGACACAAACCTAGATTAGGAGTTGGACCAACAAGGGAGTCAAGTCCACCTCTGTCAACCATAAATGAAACTCTTAACACCCTCATGGGGACGGAGAATAGGATCTAAATGTAAGACAACTGAGATGACTAAGGTAGCAATACAAAACAGACTCTAAAAAGCTAGCTCTCATCTATTAAAAGAAAACCATGGAATCCCTAAGTCTCAGAGCTCAACAACCTAAAGCCATTATTGACCTGCTAATCATGTCCAATGCTCCAAAGCAGCTATACCCGCAATAGGAAAAGCTAAAATTGTTGGAAAATGCCAGCAATGCTACTCTGTCCAACCTAGAGAAAACAACCAAGGAGACGGCGAAAGGATTAAATGATAACAAGGAATGGACAACAATGGTCACTAGCCGAGTTGAACACCCCAAGTCTCCTAGGTCCAAACCTTTCTCACCTAAAAAGACAAAAGAAATACAATAGTACCAGCCCCATGTTGCTACCAAGTCCACTTCCTAAAGGGAAAAACAAAGAGGACTAATCCCAAGATCCCCCTCAATAGTTGCTAGCAACTATCCATACAACCAAATTCATGGAACTCTCACACTAAGTTGATCTCAGGCGCTCTGGCTTGTTGCACCTGCAAGCAGGTGATGCATTATGTCCTACAAGAAGAAGATTTCAAGTTGGCACAACTGAAATAAGGTCATCCCTTAACTTATAGCAACGTCAGCTTGATAAGCCATGACTTCCTAGAGTGCCTTCACTGTATTTGTTCCAGTGACCAGACCAACCTAGCCACCATGGTAACCCATTTTCATGCTCGCAATCTAGAACAACCTACTACTTTCCAAACTCTAGTGGAACCCCAACGGTCACTTGCAGACCCTAGCTACAGCTAAACCAATCTCAACTCCACCAAGGAACAAACCCTTAGTGCCTTAGCATCAATGACTACAGCTGAACCAGTAGTCATTGGAGAGCTCAAGAGCTCCTGATACTTGCCATGCCCCTTGGAGTCCATCAAGCCAAAAGTGTGTGGAGCTGATGGTTATCAGCATATATGCACAAACTGCATAAATCTTCCATTTGCTCTTTCAACTGTGTGCTTACAAATATCCCAATGAGCTTGCCCTGTTTGGTCAGATTGGTCTTTCCCTTGGGATTTCAAACAATTGATTTGTGCTTTCTCAATCATGCATTGTTGACAATTTTCTGGATTATGTTCAGATGAGCCAAGTGGAACGACATCCCACTCTACTAATCTTAATCTGCATGAGGATTCCCTATGATGATCCACCATGGTCAGAGACCTCATGAGAAGTTTTCCTATGCCCTTTCTGCATTGTACCTCAACCCTTTGTTGGCAGCTCCCCCCATGTCCGATACTGGACTAGGTTCTTTCATGCTTTTCAATCTCCAAACCTTGGGTGGAAAGCTCGGTCAACACAGTGGCCGTCAGGCTTTTCATTCTCCAAGCTTCAATCTTGTCTGCATCCCCTTGCCTGCCAGCATCTACGTAGATATTGCTCATAAAGACATAAGCTGCAGACTCTTTCTCATCCAATCGCACAGCATGTTCAAAGGCTAGTCTTCCGAGCCTCACATTTCTCCATCGATGACAAGCACCCAATACAGTAAGCCACACTGTAAGGTCAGCACAAAATGGCATCTCTTTGATCAATGTCACTGCCTTGTCTAGGTGCCCTGCACGAGCAAAAATATCAACCATGCATGTGTAATGCTCTAAAGTTGGGGTGAAACCATAGCCTGTGCTCATGGCTTTAAAATACATCTGACCCTCGTGCACTTTACCCACATGACTGCAAGCATTGAGCACAATAGTAAATGTGATCAAATCTGGTCTCATACCTTCTTGTACCATTTTATCAAACATGTCTAGGACATATTGAGCCTTCCCATGGAGGGCATATCCTGCCATTAATGTATTCCAAGAGACTGCATCTCGAACTGAAATCCTGTTAAATACTTCTTCTGCTTTTCCAAGCAACCCAAATTTCACATACATGTCAATCAGTGCATTGCCAACAGCAACATCCTTCCCCAATAACCCCTCTCTAACAATCTCAGCATGTACTTCTTTGCCCTTTTCTGTGGCTCCTACAGTTGCACAGGCTTTCAAGATGCAAACAAATGTGACTGCATCTGGGGAGAGACCTTCAGACTGCATCTGTGCAAAACACTTAAGTGCTTGCTCACCATATCCATGTTCAGCATATCCTGCAATTAGGGCACTCCATGATACTTTGTCCCAACATGGCAGCTTGTCAAACACTTGTTGTGCTTCTGAAAGAAGGCCACATTTGGCATACATATCCACAAGTGCAGTACCAACAACAACATTTTTAGAAAGCCACTTCTTGCTCGCGATCTCCTCATGTATCTCTTTGCCATTTTCTGTGGCCCCTAAACTGCCACAGGCTTGCAAGATTGAAACGAGGGTGACATCATCTGGGACAAGTCCCTCAAGCTGCATCTTTTGAAATGCTTGAAGTGCTTGCCTGCTATGTCCATGTTGAAGATATCCTGTAATTAATGCACTCCATGAAACCACATCTTTGAATGGGAGCTTGTCAAACACTTCTTCTGCTTTTGCAAGAAGGCCACATTTGGCATACATGTCAACCAATGCAGTACCAAGAACAATATCTTGTTTCACCATCCTATCGGTAACAAATGTAGCATGTATTTCTTTCCCCTTGTCTCTAGCTCGTATGCTGCCACAGGCTTTCGAGATGTAAACCAAAGTGACAGCATCTGGAGAAAGACCCTCAAATTGCATTTGTTCAAAACATCTCACTGCTTGCTCACCGTGTTCATGTTGAGCATATCCTGCAATTAGCACATTCCAAGAGACCACATTCCGGATTGGAAGCATGTCGAAGACTTCTTGTGCTTTTGACAGCACGCCACATTTGGCATATCCATCAACCAATGCTGTGCCAACTGCAACATCCTTTACAAGAAACCTGCCCCTATCAATATAAGCATGTAATTCTTCGATCTTCTTTGCAGCTCCTATGCTGCCACAAGCCTTCAATACACAAATCAAGGTGACTCCATTGGGGGAGACACCCTCGAGTTGCATCCGCTCAAACCACTTCACAGCTTGCACAATACAGCCATGTTGAACATATCCTGCAATCAAAGCAGTCCATGAAACCACATTCCGCTCTGGAAGCTTTTCGAATACCTCTTGTGCTTTGGCAAGCGATCCACATTTGGCATACATACTCAGCAAGGCACTACCAATAAAGACATTCTTTTCCAGTAACCCTGTTCCGGTGATATCCGCATGAATCCTGCTGCCTGTGTGCAGGTCCTTTCTCTCAGCACAAACTTTCAGTAAGGCCACAAGTGCACGGGCCTGTTGGTCATAACTACTCAGTATTAAAACCTTGGTTGCATCCCTCACCCCGTCCTGTTGTGTCTTGATTCTTTTCACCCTTCTAATGGTGAACCTTTTCTTTTCTGCAGAACACTCTTCTTCTTCTTCTTCTTCTTCTAATACTGTTTTTGTTGATCTTCCGAGTGCGCCCCCGAGCTCTGTTGTGCAAGGGATGCGCAGACTGTCGATCGATAGGCCTGTGGATTTTGGCCCGGTCTGTGCCCATTGGCATGCAAGAGGATGCACACATGTATTCTAAAGCTTCCATGAGCAAGAAACAAAGAAAGCAAAGAAGGATCTCTGGAGAACTTACTGTTGCAAGGTTACCATTGACCCAAGAGCGCAGAGACTCCTTCCATAAGAAAGCCCGCTCTGATGATGAGGACCTTATTTCTACTATTGACAGCTTGGCTGTTGAAGTTTGGTGATGGGGCTTTTCCTGATGATCCCTGGGTGTGTCAGAAGAGGATGAATGGAAGGGGCTGGAAAGCTCCGCTTGTGAGAGACAGTGGGAGGAAGGGGGCATGATGATTGACGAGGGAGTGACCCGGGTGACTCCAGCGGTCACACACAATATTTTGAGAATCAGCTACGACCACCTTTAACTCAAAAATTGGATTTGGAAGGGATTTTTGAATCGAATTACACATATTTGCCATCGCTATGACTAAAAATTTAAAATTACATTCTTTAAATTATAAAAGTTCTTTCAAACTTTTGCAATCCCTTTTACGTCTATACCACCGCTTATTTTTGGATCTCCCGAAGCTGTGCAACCAAACCTGCATAGCAAGACGACAAAGCAACCAAACCTACATGGCAACATTAGAAAAGACTTGAGCATAAAACACAAAGAAAAAATAAAGAAATCATAATGCCACTCTAGAAAAACACTCTAGTAATGCTACTTTGGAATAACAATGATTCAAAAGGTACAAGACCCAAGCGTAAAGGAAAAGAAATAGTAGCGCAACTCTAGAATTATAAACTAAATAGAGAAAAATAACATTGATTTGAAAAGTCCAATCGAATTGACAATTTTTTGGAATAAAGTCTTGCTAGATAGGTAATTTTTAACTTTGGGCATTGTTCTCTACTTGCCATGTAGACTTGGCTATTGCTATGACATGTTTGGTTAAAAGCCTTTTGAAATAGACAATAAGAGATAGTATGGATGGAGTATGAACAACTATTTATGAGCTACCATGGAGTTGAGGATGATGATTACAAAGAGTTATTGTAAGTCAAGGCAGCCTAAAGTGCCTATTGGAAATGAAATTGTTGCAATTATGCCTAGGAAATGGTGATGAGGATGAGATCAATCATTGTGATATACATGTCTTCGTTGAAAAGGGTCATTGTATGCGAATGTTGAATTTGCATCGAGACTATATGCCAATGTCGTATGCCTTACTTTTTGCAAATGGAGAAGACAGATGGCATACAAGGATTCCATATAATGATGTAGCGGATGATGTGCCTCTCGAGCAATCAAACAATAAGCTTTGTGTGACACATATGCAGTTCTATGGTATCATCTTCAAGTGCACAAATGACTCAAATGCATGTCTTTTGAGAGGAGGAAAGTTGTTGCTGCAATTTGCAGTGGATGCATACTATAGTACTAAGCAATGTAGGCTTGCATGGTGTCATCGAAATTAGTGAACTTTGCATGCATAACTTTATTAGGGATTAGCAAGCATGGTGTGTGGTGTAGACAATACTGGTGTTCATGTCATGGGGGCAAATGTTAGTAAGAGAATTATTTTCCCTTGCTCTTTCACTAGTGGTCCAAGGTTCATGCATCAATCATATCAGGATGTTATGGGAATTGTGTGTGCTAAGGGGAAGTACAATCTTTTATAACTTTTACATGCAATCCACATTAGCTAGAGATTCAACAAGCACTATCACAAGGGCAATCAACACACGACCGCCCTAAGTCTATTGCTCCTATCTTCTGTGCAAATCATGTGAATTTGATGGATAGACTTATCAAGAAAAAAGGGATATCACTCCCTTTTGCACCTTCTCATGCTTCTAGATTATATAATTTTGTGTTGCCCTTACCCTATCACCATCAACAAATCTCTTGCAATGGTTTAGAGGTGTTCAATGTTTTGCATGGTCATCTACATGCATTGTGAATAATAGGTTAATATCTACAATATCCTTTTGTGTAGAATACTTGGTAAACATGGAAACCCATAATAATGTGCTTATAAAACATCCAACATGCCAAAATTTTAGATGTGCTCCTATTATCAATGGGATCAATGTTGTGCATACTAATCATGTGGAGGTGACATCCTTTTGTAGCATGCATGTGCAAGAGCTTGAGAAAAATCATTGTCATGTCATGGAGGAAGAAGAGGAAGTATAGGATGTGGGATAGTCATTGTTGAACAAAAGCAAAGGGAAGAGCAGATGCATGCTTTAGAAGAGATCGTGCAACTTCAACCCTCATTATTTTCAAAAAATGGAGGATTATTCTCCATTTTGCATAGCATGCCTGAGTCATCCTTCAATGAATTTATTGTTTTTTAGAAATCCCAAAGAGCTTTCCATTGGGAGCCTTGAGAAGTTATGCATGCATGGCTTTGTGTTCTTGTGAAGTGTGGATATAAGGAATGTACATTCTCACACATTTGTCAAACGTTGTTGCAAAAATGGTAAGATTAGATTTCCACCTTTGCAAGAACCACCTCAACTTTTGCAAAATCTATTAAACAAAAGTTATAGATACGGTTGTGAATTCAAAAATAACATTTGAGGGTATGACAATGCCCTTTTATTTATTTCATTTGGGGCACATGTGGATGAGCTTTTAGGTACTACTAGAAATGGATATACCTTTCGTGTGCATGGTTCATTGTATTATTGCATTAGTCCAATGTTTCATAACACCGATTATGAATCAAGGCCTCGATTCATGCAACTATATGTGTAAAACATCGATTATGAATCAAGGCCTCGATTCATGCAACTATATGTGTATAATATGGGCATGAATTGGCAAATCCATTGTGTGTGATGCCTAGCTTGATACCTGAATTGTTGCAAGAGTTTCAAGAGATGCTGCATAGTTACAATATCTATGCATAGGCCTTTCACTCTATTGGTTCTTTTTGTCAACCTAACACTACCATGCAGTTGAGGTTGATAATTGTAGAGAGTCATTGTACATTGAGCAATATGCAGTGCCTATTGGAAATGAGATTGCTACAATTATGCCTAGGATTGGTGATGAGAATGAGCTCAGTAATCTTGATATCCATGTCTTCACCCAAGAGGGCTGGTGTGTATGAATGTAATGGAGAAGATGGATGGCATACAAGGATTCCATATAGTGATGTAATGGATGATGTACTTCTAGAGTAATTAACCAATAAGCTTTGTATGACACAGATGTAGTTCTATGGCATCATCTTTTAGTGCACAATGACTCAAATGCGTGTCATTTGAGAGAAGAAAAGTTGTTGCTGCAATTTGCAATGGATGTATATTGTAGTGCTAAGTAATGTAAGCTTGCATGGTGTCATCAAAATTAGTTAACTTTGCATGCATAACTTTATCAAGGATGATCAGACATGGTCTGTGGTGTAGACAATACTAGTGTTCGTGTCATGGGGGCAAGTGTTAGTAAGATAATTGTTTTCCCTTACTCTTTCATTAGTGGTCCAAGATTAATGCATCAATTGTATCATGACACTATGGGCATTGTGTGCACTAAGGGAAAGCTTTATATCTGTTACGTGCAATCTAAATTGGCTAGAGATTTGATGAGTACTATTACAAGGGCAATCAACACACAACTACCTTGACTGTATTGCTCATGTGTTTTGTACAAACCATGTGGATTTGATGGATAGACTTATTAAGAAAAGGCTCTTTAGAAGTGTACCTAGACATGGTAGTATTGTAGAGGCTTTTAAAGATTGATACAATGATCAATTGCTCTTTTTCGAGGGAGATTTGTGGGCTCATGAAATAAATCCTTGTACTCCTCCAGTAGAGCTTATAGGGCTGCATCCCATGTTGAATTCTTAGGCCGATCTATGGTTTCCTTATTGAGATGTAATACAAAGATCTGAAACCACTTCTTGAACTCTTTCTTGAGTTGCTTCAACCAATCACATCCTAGAACATCAATAGGGTCCATTTCTAGGGCAACAGTGCTTCATAATTTTTAGAAAGGCATAAGTGGATTTGTGAGCACATTTGAGTACTAATTTCCTCATCCCCATTGGCTGCTTGTACTTATATTGGATGCTACAATTTTATAGGTAGACACTTAAATCGATCCATAGCTAATTTATTGATGAAATTGTGGATACTACCATTGTGTACTATAATGAAGACGTTCTTCCCATGGATGCTCCCTTGTATTCTAAGTGTGCTTGGACTAGAACTAGTCTTTGCATCCATTGAGATAGAGTAGCCTAAAGGGGCAACATTAGAAGAGCCATTTCCATCTAGATCAATGGCACATGCCCACCTCAGTTAAAGGAAAAACAATCAGATGGATCATAAAACTGTTCTTGACCATCCTCCTCATCATAATCCTCAAATTCAACATGACTCATAATGTTCGAATCCTCATCTTCATCTTCAAAGTCCTCAATAATAAACATACCATTGACTTTGGCCTTTCTATATGCACATTTAGAGGCATGGTGTGTTGTACACTTCTCTCTACACTTAAAGCACAATCCTTTTTCTTTACTTTCCTTGAATAGGTTCATGGAGATGAAATTATAAGTGCCTTGAGAAGTTGATCCTTTCAATTTTCTATCCACATGCTTGTTCTTTATTTTAAAATTGTTTGCTAGTTTGAAATTATTTTGAGGCCTTAAAGCATTGAATGGTGGATATATGGGTACTCTAGAGCTCCCATTAGATACATTATTAGTGCCATAATTGTTGCCATCTTGACCTTGCTTCAAAAAAATCCTTGCTATCCATAAGTGGGCTGAAATGTGGGTTCTCTTCTACACTTTTATCCATACCTTTCTACAAGCTCAGTAATCTTGAAAAAGGGTGGTGGGATTTTGGGCCATAACATCAACCACACCAATAAAGACGGCTCTAAGCCATACATATATTGATGGATCTTTGTATCATTGCTTATGCTTTTCGTGTATATAGTGAGATTGAGAAATTGATTTGTGTATTCAATTAAGATAAAATCTCTTTGCTCTAGTCCATACCACCATCTAGTTAGCTTCTCTCTCTTAATCAGGGACACAAAAACTTTAGCCATAAGCATCTTAAATGCTTCCCAAGATTCCACTAATTGATTCTCTCTGTTAGTGTACCACCACCAAGTATGGGAAAATCCTTCCAAATGCAAATTGGCAAAGTGAAGTTTTCAATCATCACTCCTAGGGAATATATAAAAGTATGGTTCCAACTTTGCAATTCACCCCTCTAGGTTGAAAGGTCAATATGACTAATTGTTATATTTTTCCCACACAATCTTGTCTCTTAGCTCTCATTCAAGGAAAGGTTGTTGTCCAATAATGGGATGATCATGATTAGTACCTATTTGGCCTAAAGAATTATATGATACCCTTTCATAGGGTGGTCAAGAACTTTTGGTATCTAGTCGTAGACGAAGGACCTCTTGGCAATTGGGAATTTAGCCCATGAACTTGAGAATTACCCCCATTGATATTACGTGCATAGTCATCATTTCTTTGTGAAGTCTCCACTTCAAATCGACTGTTGGGTATGTTGCTCCATCCAATAATACCTTAGCCTTGGAAATTACTATTGGATATGCCCCTCTGTCCAATAATACCTTGGCCTTGGGAATTGGGTTTAATGGGCTTAAGTGGAACTCTTACATCATTGCTTGGTTGGGCTTTGTCTCTATTCTCCTTATCCCCCCATTTGTGTTTACATCCATTGAGTGAACTATGATATATTTGAGTGTCAAATTCCACAAGCTTATCAATTGGAACCTTCATTTGAGCATTAGACTCCACAAGTTTGTCAATAGAAGACTTTGTTTGGCTGTTGCTTATCACCATTTATTCCACTCTTGAAAGAAATTTTGTATGCCTATGAGCATGTCTAGTTTCATATTCATACATCACATTATTAAGGGTGATACACCCTCCTTGTTCTTAACATCTTCAAGGTTTTTTGAGTTATTTTTTCAAATATAGAGTTTCAAATTTGACGTGCATGCTCCTCGTAGGTCTTACTTTTACCTTTGTGACTTGTCACATCGATGTAGTCCTATAGTATTTCTTGTCACTAAATTGACTATAACTTGAGCTAGCAACTCCAATTGCCAAGCTTTTTGGTTCAAATAGAAGCCCTCGATCCCTCTTCAAGATGAGAACTTCAATATTATGACAAATTTAAAATAGAAAATCCTATGATCGAACCTCTGAACCTAAATTGTCCAGTCCTATACCCTATCTAGACTTGTAAACGACCTATTTTCAATTATATGGCCCCTATAGATGCTCTTCCAAGCTACCAAAACCTATGGAGAGTTGAATTGGACATATCGATAACTTGTAGCATGTGTAGTTCATATCCAATAATGAAGGGCATCCTTGTAATGACTTATGGAAATCTTGCAATATTTTGAAAATGCCTTGTTTTACCCTATTTTGGTCTTCAAGAGATTTGAATCTTCATGAGAGGTTGAATCTTCAATTCTCCGTGTGCAAGATCTATGTGAGGTTTAAAAAATAGGAAAATTATGACATGCCCGCTTGAGACATCCTTAGTGACACAATTTAGTGGTCCATCGATATGACTTTCTAGGCAACACTGCTTGGTACTCTTTTGAATAACACGAGGTTTGTTGCCTAGACTCTCTCAAGTCCACTTTGCAACGGAAGGTCTTGGCCATTCCTAGGAGAATCGATCCGAATTTTGATTTCTAAGTAAGCTAAGGTCTCCTATTTGGGGCTTACTAGCATTGGTCTTCGAGCAAGTGTTTGTGCTAGATTGCTCAAACCAAAGCCAATTCGTATCGCACTTGGTTCAAGGAGAGTGAGAAACAAGGGGGAGTATGAGTACATTGATCCCTCTGCCCATAAGGCAAAGTCTCACTCTATTTCCCTAAAACAATATAGAGTCAAGATTCTAATTGATTCTAAGAGCCAATTTTTCCTATACTCTAATGCATTGAATTTGTGAGAAGCTCTCAGCTTATTGAGACCACCCTGCCTTTAGGGTAGATTCATCAAAAATCATGTCCTCCCGCTTCCCTCAATTAGGTAGTTTTAATTGTCTACTTACCTAACATATTTAAGTGGTACACATAAAATCATCTCCCTTCACTAAATCCTTTTAATCATGATGTTCATTCACGTAATTTAAATCACAACATACAAATAATAAAATCGATTCTTTTTTAAAATAGCTTCTTTATTTAATATAAATTCTTATACAAGTATTCACCTCCTACCCATACAAAAGAACAGCACAAATGCCTTTATTTTTCAAAGTTTTCCATCCCTAACTAGTATTGGGGCCTCAAGAATCGTGAGTTAAGTAGGGGTTTGAACAATTCCTAGGAGTCTAAGAGTTTACCGACCAAAGCTCTCCTAGTACCCTCAGCTATTTATGCCATAATTTCAACTTAATAATAGTGGAGTTTTCTTTATTTAAAAAAAGTACTCCTAATTAACAATTTTTTATCACCTACTTTAATTAATCGGATTTCACCTTAAATGAATTATAAATAGCAAGAAATCTATATTTCTATGTTTATATGGTTTATAAATTCCAAGAAATTTATTCTTGATAGTTACATAATTTGTAAATGCAAAAGGAAATATTGTTGATGTAAATTTCACATTTTCCTACATTTATATAATTTATAAATGCTTAAAAATATTCTTAATGTAAATTTTTTATTGTCTTAACATTTACATAATTTGTAAATGCTTAAAAAATATTCCAAATACCTTTTTTTATATTCACTCAATTTATCAATACAAATTGGGAAATTATTATTGATGCAATTTTTTTAAATTTATAAGCAACTAATGATAACTTATTTAATGCAATGCAATGTCATGTAATTTATCTTACATTTTGAAATTTAAAAATATAATTTAATAGTATCTACTTATTCTACATTCTTTTCTGTTGGATTTTCATTTTTGTTAAACTATAACTTCTTCATCGAATATTGAATCTCATTTATTTATATTTCTAATAGTGTGAAATAAACGTTAATTTACGAAGGAATCTGGTTCTACATTGCATGTGACAGTGTGTTGACTACGTTCATGGTTGTATTCATAGCTCTCACACCCCTCGCTCCAGTATATCATCTCTTAAGGGCCATCGAGTTAAGGGAGTCCGCATGCGCTAGCTTTCAGTGTCTTGATCAAAGACTCCAATGGTTAGGTGGGCTCCTTGCAAGATAGAGACTTTGTAGAAAGGAGGACTTGTCGCACGAGTACAAAAGGCACGAAAGGTGGATGAGTCCTTTGCAAGCCGGAGTGGTGCTCTCCTTAGCGGCGGCTAATGATAATCTCCTCTTGCTCTTCTTCGTCTCATTCTCTCTCTCTCCTACTTCACTCTCTTCCTCTCTATTCTCCCCTTCTCTTCATCTACCTCTTCCTTTCTTCTTCTCTACTCCTTCCCTATTCTCTTGTTTTTTTGTCTTCCTCTCATCCTTTTTCTTTTTTGTTCCTTCTCTTCTCTTCTTCACCACCTCCTCTTTTCTCTTGTTCACCACCTCTTCTCTTCTCCTTCTCTTTTTTTCTTCCCCACCTCTATCTCTCTATAGTGGTGTGTAAGGTAAGCCTCTCCACCATCACAAGATCTAGAAAAGCTTGCTCTATCCTTCTATCCATGCCAATGACATGGACATCCTCGGTGGTGCCTTCCACTACAAATCAAGTCCATTGAAAACATGTCAAGGGGTGAAAAACCATACAAATCCTTTAGAACAATATGGATGAACATGTAATAAATAGCAGACTTGCAACTTTCAGTTGTCTTACCTCTAATGCTTGAGTGCGTTGTTTATTGCAGTATTGGGATTGTGATCTACTCTTTAGTGCTATCATTAAGAAACATGCATGGTTTGGTGGTTATGATTCATTGTTAACCCTCAAACGAACAAAGGTGGAAAATCCGGAAAAGCTGAAGCAGAAGACAAGGCCAAGGCAAAAGTGAAACAGAAGACGAAGACGCGCCAAGAAAAATCTAGAAACACAAGAAGCGTAAAAAAGTCCTAAATAAGGGAAAAAGGTGCACAAGGAAAAGCGCAAGTCAATACTTTGTAAAAGAGCGCAAGTGCATTGTGATTTAATTTAAGGAGCGCCGGGCTCTCACCCATGCAATTTGTAAAGGTAGATGGGCGGTAGGAAGGAAGCTAGGAAGATAGGAGGACAATGGGAAAAAGGGCCTAGGCCACGGCCGGCCATGTTAAAAAGGAGATAAGGGGATGACCGCCCAAAAGGGATTTAGGGTTTTGTATATAAAGTTGAAAAGTGAATGAAAAGCTCATTCTTGTGTGTGGCCAAAAGTGGCTATCCTCTTCTTCTTCTTCTTCTTCTTCTTGTTTGCTTGAGCTTGTGCTTGAGAGAGGGAGTGAGTGTGTGAGGGTTAGGGACCGGGGAGGAGAAGCTCTCTATCTTCTCCTCTCTTCTTCTCTTCTCTTCTCTTCTCTTGTCTTGCTCGCGGGTGATGGAGCTTGGAGTGTGGAGCTTGAGGATGGAGCTTGCTTGAAACTTGCACTTGAATCGTGGAGCTACTGGAGTGCGTGGGAGAGGAGGTAACTCGATCGGCATGGAGGTAAGCTCACTACACCCGTAGATATGGATGGCGCATCGGCTATGTGAGAGGTAGCCATTAGTGCTCAGCTTGGAACGCTTGAAACAATAAGCGGTCCATGGGTCTCGCTGGTTGAGCGAAAGCTCCCATATTTTGGTTTCATGCCGGGACCAACGGATTCAAGCCTTGAGCGCTTGCGTGCTTCGAATCAAGCATTAAAGTAGGGTTTTCCCCGAACCGGTGCTTGAGGTAGATAGGTAGGAAGCGAGGGAGTTTGAAGAGGTATTTAATCTCCTTAGCAAGCACACTATCGATGCTTTGACTGATGAAGGATCAGATTTTAATATCTTGACCTATGAAGCATGGACCCTATTAGGCCAACCAAAGCTCACACCGATCAATGCAACTCTTAGTCCTTACGGGGGACACCCACAAGCACTCATAGGGATGTGCAAAATCCTTGCGATAACTGAAACTGAAAGCTTGCCTATCCTATTTCATGTTCCTCCAAATAGTACTAATTACGGGAAGGAAACCCTCCTAGGAAGACCCTTCAAAAGGGCAACCAAGTGTGAGGCCGACTATGTAGCACAAAGGATATACCTGACACTATTAGGTGTGAGGATAGTCACAAACTTTAGCAAGGGTGACCTCATTGAACCTCGAGGGAAAGGCAAAGAGAGTGCTGACATAACAGTCAAGCCTGCTAACGAGAGCAAGGACTTGTTGGAAGAGTTGATACAAGCACAGGTCAAACAATGAGAACTAGTGAGTGAAGCCATGCCTGAAACAAGAAGGACAAGAGACAAGGCCAAGGACGGGCTTTGGACTTACAAATATCGTAGAAGACCCCAAAAGAAGCCCAAGCCTTATAAATGAAGGCATCAATGGAGGGTCAGCACAACACCACGATGGATATCCAAAGTGTTGCTACGTGCTCAAGGGTATTACGCATGTAACTGATGGATTTGGTTGCCAAAACCCCCTGCTAAACCTCCCTTGTCGACTGAAGGCCAGATCGTATCAAGAGCAAAGAAGCGTATGAGGAGATCTAAACGAAAAACCAAGTCTCGAGTCAACAACAATGGAGTGATCGAGCCCCTCATGGTCGAAATTAAGAAACCAAACGGGACCAATCGGAGGGTAGATCCTCAGCCTAGTGTGCTTGACAAGCAGATACCAGATGTAATCGTTGAGGATACGCAGAAGCCGCTAGTGCCCAAGGAGCCTTTGATTCCCCAAGAGGATAGCATGCATCATAGGCACAACATTGCTCATGGCAAGGTTAAATGCTCAACAAAGAAAATAGCAAAATCATCTAACAACCACGAGCAAATCTCCCAGCCAGTGTCAAAACCACTTAGGGGTCCCAAGTCTCCTACACCCTCTTCCCCTAAACAGACACAAGAAGCACAATAGTCGTCAAGTGCAGCTACTCAATCCCAATTTCTACTTACATCAGAGCTTCCAAATGTCCAAGAGACAGGACACAACACCACCCTTAGCTCTCAACCTAAGGACATGCCTATGCAATCCACCGTGGCTAGCTCAACTGATACTTGATCTATGCAAGTGAATGCTCTAAGGGCAACAAAAGACTTGACCACTTCCAATCGACCTAAGGACTTGACACCGCAATCCACCAATAATAGCAAGTCCACTGAACTAGCTGGTACTACTTCCAATCAGGGATCACAGTAGTCACAGCCCTTGGCCATGACAATGCCCCTTGCAGAATGTGTCCTTAGTGGTTTACCTGTGGAGGAGGTGTCACAACCAACTTCATTGACAACTCCATCACTTCCCAGGAGCCTAAATTCTTGGTTGGAGGAGTTAAACAGAAGGAAAGAGCTAGACTCTCCAAAAAGGGAGGCAGTTGTACCCTCACACCCTAGCGAGGCTATTCAATAGGCCATGGCTATGTCCCATAAGGAGACACTAGAGAAAGAGAATGTTGAGGCCCAAACAAGCACATCAACAGTTGACCTAGTCCAAGGTCCTGAGTTGTTGAGAGATGCACCTTCACTGACCAATACAAAGAGGAGAAAACTACGAAAACAATAGCAGTTACATGTGGTTGTGGACCCCAAGAACATTGACACCAAGAGCGTTGGAGAGCTGAGGAATAAAGCATCGAGCCTATCCACCAATGACCCCATCGATACCTCTCCTAGTAGCGGTGAAACCTCAGACACATCCATGTGCTCTGAAAAATCAAAGTAGTCATTACCATCAACGGTTGCTTGCAACACTCAATCCACCGACAATAGAACTCGCATTGACCAATCAAGAGTGGATACAACGTTGTCACAACAGGGTAACAAATTTATACCAATCACATCCAAGGAGAACCATGATGCAATGGCAAAGCCTCAAGAGAAACATGGAAACCCCAAGAGCATAAGAAATCCTAGCATTGACCAATCTTGCTCGTCTAGGCCTGAGCCCCCAGCTATGCTAAAGCCTAGGCAAACTCCTAGAACCTTGCATGAGATAGCAACTGAGCAAGCCCTCGTTGACCATAGAAGTGTCGCAAAATGCTCAACCGAGTTGGATGCTAAGCTCAAAGTGTTCGCACGTGTCTATGTCCTGGCAAACATGGGTGCATCCCCTAAAGAGCACCTTGAAGAATACTTGCCATTTCCCTTGTCCTAGGAAGAGCAATAATATCTTGACGAGCACTCGCATGCAACTCATCTCTGACGAGGAAGCCGACGAACTACGCTTAACTGTAACATTCAGTGATGTGCTCTGCCAACCAAATCTCTTAGAGATAGAGCAACTAAAGTGACAATCAGAGGGTCGAAGTCAATTTGAACAACGTTGGTGTGAAAACCGCATTGCAATGGCCAAACTAGGAGCCCAGATCATGACAATCTCAAAGGAGCGATTGGCCAAATGGCAGTCTCAAAGAGACCCAACCTCTATGGCACCAACTTCCTTTCGAGTGCTATTGCCATTCGAGGTACAGACTTAGCTGAAACTAGCCAAGAGAACTCTCTGTCTGATAAGATTCTCACTGAGGAGGAGTTACATGTTGCCAGTAGACTCGGACAAGGTTCCATGCTACTCGATGTTGCGAAATATCTATCAGTATTGAGTAAGCTGCCACGAGTACTAGATGTGTATGTGGTGCGCAGATCGGACGCAGGTAGCTCACGTAGTGAATTCCCAAAGGTCCCCAAGAACAAAGTACTCTACTTTTTAGCACAAAAACCAATGTAAAAGCAAGCACGACATGAGACAAGAGACAAATTGGGTTCAATCTCCCCCATGCCTTGTGTGAGCGCTTCACAAAGCATGTATTTAATGTATATTTCCAATCTTTATGCTAAAAAATAGCCCAATTACAAAAATATGACAAGCTTTTAGCTTTTGAGTTTGCTTTCTACCAAAAATAAGAAAATAAAGCTAATGGACGGTGCCCATAGAGTCTGGCACGCCCAATCTCAATGTCCAAATAGAAATAACATATCCAGGCGCATAAGCGCATACAAAATAATAATAAATAATCGATGTCTCTATAGACATAACAAAATATAGGCGTGGCGCCTATCAAAATATAGTCCAAAGATCGAAAACCCGCTAGACTCCAATGCTTTCCTCCGCCACTGCTGCTATCTCTACACATCAACTGAAGCATTCACAATCGTTAGTAAAATAACACAATTAAACCGACAAAAGTGAATACCTAGCAGTCTTCAGCTACATAAATAAATCAACTGGTTAGAAATAAATCCTAACCTTAATTTATTACGAGTGCGCACTCTAAACTCATAAACCTTTATTAATTTAATATGCATTTTGCGGAATCACCCGCTATGGAATCACCCATGTACACACTAAATTAATGAAACGCCCGAAAAGGACAGGCGTCCCCATCAACTTCTCGCACAAAGAATCCTCTTTGCGTATGAGCCCCGGTCATCTAAGTTTACGGAATCCACCGTAAAACCTCACGGAATCCACCGTGGAATATGCCTCCTGGCATCATATCATTCTACTGAAAGTGGCAGGTGCATTAGTTAATCCAAATGGCATAACTAAAAATTCGTAATGGCCAAACTGTGTTCTGAATGCAGTCTTAAATATGTCGGATCTATCTAGCCTCACCTGATGATATCCAGACTTAAGGTCAATTTTACTAAATATAGAAGATCCTTGCAGTTTGTCCGTAAGGTCATCAACTCTAGGTATAGGATACCTATTCTTTACAGTGATCTTGTTTAATGCTCGGTAGTCAATACACATCCGATAAGTATTATTCTTTTTCTTGACTAAGAGCACAGGTGCACCGAATGGGGAACTGCTAGGTCGAATTAAACCTCTATTTAGTAATTCTTCTGCTTGAGTCTGGATTTCTTTTTGCTCTATTTGATTGTGCCTATATGGGGCTTTGCAAGGTGGTTGTGTGCCAGGTATTAGGTCAATCTTATGGTCTTCTGGACGTGATGGAGGTAAACCTGGTGGTAGGTCTTCTGCAAAACAATCCTTAAAATATGCAAGAAATTCCTTATGCCTAGGGTGCATATGAGTTTCTTTTGCGTGCAATTCATTCACCCAAATGAGATATGATTTAGTATTCTTGCGTAGTGCACGTTTTGCTTGAGTATGCGAAAGCAGTGGAAACATATGAGATGCATGCATACCAAATAAAGTAATAGATTTTCCTTGAAAATTTATATTCATTGTGTGTGTGGAATAATCTATATTGGGATTATGTTGGTGTCTCCATGGCATTCCTAGAATAATGTCGCTAGACTGTAATGGGACAACTAAGAAATTTCTTCTTTCAAAATATGGACCAATTTGAATTTCTAAATCTTGAACTTCTTGTGTGCCATTGTACCTAGTGCCTAAAAATGCAGCTTTTATGCGATAGTGCGGAACTTGAAACTTCGTTTACTTATCTTGGATTCCTTGCGAATGGTTTGTGCTTCAAGAGTGGCGTCGATGGTACGGCGAATCAGATCTTCAGCTTGCGGTTCTTCTTTATCAGTGGACGCTCCTTGTAGCTTTGTCAATTGCGCTTGCAAGGCTTGCCTAGCTCTTCGCTCTTCTTCCAATTGTAGCATGATAAGATCCAGCTTTTGTTCCATGGTAGGCTCGGGTAGATCGTCTTCAGCCATAGGATCATCCATATGTGGGGTAGTCATCCTGTAAAACTCAACAAACCTTTCTCACTCAAAATCAGTTAGCGGGATGAGCGTAGCTCAAATTTGGGGTTACAAGGCTATGTATTTTTGGGTATTTTCTTCTTCAATTTTCAGAAATTCTGAAATATTTCTGTCTCCGTTTGCTGAAAGTACTTCAACGAACTTGTAGATAGGTAAAACAGCTTGCTGCGAACAACTTTCCAGTTCTGAGTTTTTGCAAACGAACAAGTCTTCTAGGAGTTTCGAGCGTTAGTCAGTTCTGATTTAGTCTGACTTGCAGAGTTGCAGACTTAACAGACTTGCAGGGTTGTAGACTTGCTGGACTTAGCCGACTTGCAGAACTTGCAGTACTTGATTAGAGTCGACTTGCGAAACTTGACTTCTGATGCGCAGGACCCGGAGTTTACAGACTTGTTTGCCTTCACTGACTTGCAGAGTTTGAAGTAACTTAAGCTTAATGTATTAAGCTTAAGCTTAATAAGCTTAAACAGGCCGCTGTTTTTTCGTGGGGGGGGGGGGGGGGCCGTTTTGACTGCGCGTGATTTTCGGGGGCTTCCCTTGCTGATCGATTTGTAGATTGGAAGCTTAATAAGCTTCTTAAGCTTTGTTTTAAGCTTTTAAACTAAGCTTTTTTGAAGAAAGAGATATGGCTTCTTACTGTTTATCGCGACTTATTCATGGAGATGAGGGAGTGGTCCTCCGCCGACAGAAAGTGGTCCTTCGCGATCTGACAGTGGAAATAGGGGTTCTTGATCGCCAGAAGTCTGCCTGTATCGACGGTTCGCGACGAGATTGACTGTAGAGGCCGTTTGTTCCTGGAGCTCCGCCTTCGCCCGAGATTGGTAGCGATTGGAAGCCCTTGATCTCTGCTCCGCTCTGATACCACTGGTGCGCAGATCGGACGCAGGTAGCTCACGTAGTGAATTCCCAAAGGTCCCCAAGAACAAAGTACTCTACTTTTTAGCACAAAAACCAATGTAAAAGCAAGCACGACATGAGACAAGAGACAAATTGGGTTCAATCTCCCCCATGCCTTGTGTGAGCGCTTCACAAAGCATGTATTTAATGTATATTTCCAATCTTTATGCTCAAAAATAGCCCAATTACAAAAATATGACAAGCTTTTAGCTTTTGAGTTTGCTTTCTACCAAAAATAAGAAAATAAAGCTAATGGACGGTGCCCATAGAGTCTGGCACGCCCAATCTCAATGTCCAAATAGAAATAACATATCCAGGCGCATAAGCGCATACAAAATAATAATAAATAATCGATGTCTCTATAGACATAACAAAATATAGGCGTGGCGCCTATCAAAATATAGTCCAAAGATCGAAAACCCGCTAGACTCCAATGCTTTCCTCCGCCACTGCTGCTATCTCTACACATCAACTGAAGCATTCACAATCGTTAGTAAAATAACACAATTAAACCGACAAAAGTGAATACCTAGCAGTCTTCAGCTACATAAATAAATCAACTGGTTAGAAATAAATCCTAACCTTAATTTATTACGAGTGCGCACTCTAAACTCATAAACGTTTATTAATTTAATATGCATTTTGCGGAATCACCCGCTATGGAATCACCCATGTACACACTGAATTAATGAAACGCCCGAAAAGGACAGGCGTCCCCATCAACTTCTCGCACAAAGAATCCTCTTTGCGTATGAGCCCCGGTCATCTAAGTTTACGGAATCCACCGTAAAACCTCACGGAATCCACCGTGGAATATGCCTCCTGGCATCATATCATTCTACTGAAAGTGGCAGGTGCATTAGTTAATCCAAATGGCATAACTAAAAATTCGTAATGGCCAAACTGTGTTCTGAATGCAGTCTTAAATATGTCGGATCTATCTAGCCTCACCTGATGATATCCAGACTTAAGGTCAATTTTACTAAATATAGAAGATCCTTGCAGTTTGTCCGTAAGGTCATCAACTCTAGGTATAGGATACCTATTCTTTACAGTGATCTTGTTTAATGCTCGGTAGTCAATACACATCCGATAAGTATTATTCTTTTTCTTGACTAAGAGCACAGGTGCACCGAATGGGGAACTGCTAGGTCGAATTAAACCTCTATTTAGTAATTCTTCTGCTTGAGTCTGGATTTCTTTTTGCTCTATTTGATTGTGCCTATATGGGGCTTTGCAAGGTGGTTGTGTGCCAGGTATTAGGTCAATCTTATGGTCTTCTGGACGTGATGGAGGTAAACCTGGTGGTAGGTCTTCTGCAAAACAATCCTTAAAATATGCAAGAAATTCCTTATGCCTAGGGTGCATATGAGTTTCTTTTGCGTGCAATTCATTCACCCAAATGAGATATGATTTAGTATTCTTGCGTAGTGCACGTTTTGCTTGAGTATGCGAAAGCAGTGGAAACATATGAGATGCATGCATACCAAATAAAGTAATAGATTTTCCTTGAAAATTTATATTCATTGTGTGTGTGGAATAATCTATATTGGGATTATGTTGGTGTCTCCATGGCATTCCTAGAATAATGTCGCTAGACTGTAATGGGACAACTAAGAAATTTCTTCTTTCAAAATATGGACCAATTTGAATTTCTAAATCTTGAACTTCTTGTGTGCCATTGTACCTAGTGCCTAAAAATGCAGCTTTTATGCGATAGTGCGGAACTTGAAACTTCGTTTACTTATCTTGGATTCCTTGCGAATGGTTTGTGCTTCAAGAGTGGCGTCGATGGTACGGCGAATCAGATCTTCAGCTTGCGGTTCTTCTTTATCAGTGGACGCTCCTTGTAGCTTTGTCAATTGCGCTTGCAAGGCTTGCCTAGCTCTTCGCTCTTCTTCCAATTGTAGCATGATAAGATCCAGCTTTTGTTCCATGGTAGGCTCGGGTAGATCGTCTTCAGCCATAGGATCATCCATATGTGGGGTAGTCATCCTGTAAAACTCAACAAACCTTTCTCACTCAAAATCAGTTAGCGGGATGAGCGTAGCTCAAATTTGGGGTTACAAGGCTATGTATTTTTGGGTATTTTCTTCTTCAATTTTCAGAAATTCTGAAATATTTCTGTCTCCGTTTGCTGAAAGTACTTCAACGAACTTGTAGATAGGTAAAACAGCTTGCTGCGAACAACTTTCCAGTTCTGAGTTTTTGCAAACGAACAAGTCTTCTAGGAGTTTCGAGCGTTAGTCAGTTCTGATTTAGTCTGACTTGCAGAGTTGCAGACTTAACAGACTTGCAGGGTTGTAGACTTGCTGGACTTAGCCGACTTGCAGAACTTGCAGTACTTGATTAGAGTCGACTTGCGAAACTTGACTTCTGATGCGCAGGACCCGGAGTTTACAGACTTGTTTGCCTTCACTGACTTGCAGAGTTTGAAGTAACTTAAGCTTAATGTATTAAGCTTAAGCTTAATAAGCTTAAACAGGCCGCTGTTTTTTCGTGGGGGGGGGGGGGGGGCCGTTTTGACTGCGCGTGATTTTCGGGGGCTTCCCTTGCTGATCGATTTGTAGATTGGAAGCTTAATAAGCTTCTTAAGCTTTGTTTTAAGCTTTTAAACTAAGCTTTTTTGAAGAAAGAGATATGGCTTCTTACTGTTTATCGCGACTTATTCATGGAGATGAGGGAGTGGTCCTCCGCCGACAGAAAGTGGTCCTTCGCGATCTGACAGTGGAAATAGGGGTTCTTGATCGCCAGAAGTCTGCCTGTATCGACGGTTCGCGACGAGATTGACTGTAGAGGCCGTTTGTTCCTGGAGCTCCGCCTTCGCCCGAGATTGGTAGCGATTGGAAGCCCTTGATCTCTGCTCCGCTCTGATACCACTGGTGCGCAGATCGGACGCAGGTAGCTCACGTAGTGAATTCCCAAAGGTCCCCAAGAACAAAGTACTCTACTTTTTAGCACAAAAACCAATGTAAAAGCAAGCACGACATGAGACAAGAGACAAATTGGGTTCAATCTCCCCCATGCCTTGTGTGAGCGCTTCACAAAGCATGTATTTAATGTATATTTCCAATCTTTATGCTCAAAAATAGCCCAATTACAAAAATATGACAAGCTTTTAGCTTTTGAGTTTGCTTTCTACCAAAAATAAGAAAATAAAGCTAATGGACGGTGCCCATAGAGTCTGGCACGCCCAATCTCAATGTCCAAATAGAAATAACATATCCAGGCGCATAAGCGCATACAAAATAATAATAAATAATCGATGTCTCTATAGACATAACAAAATATAGGCGTGGCGCCTATCAAAATATAGTCCAAAGATCGAAAACCCGCTAGACTCCAATGCTTTCCTCCGCCACTGCTGCTATCTCTACACATCAACTGAAGCATTCACAATCGTTAGTAAAATAACACAATTAAACCGACAAAAGTGAATACCTAGCAGTCTTCAGCTACATAAATAAATCAACTGGTTAGAAATAAATCCTAACCTTAATTTATTACGAGTGCGCACTCTAAACTCATAAACGTTTATTAATTTAATATGCATTTTGCGGAATCACCCGCTATGGAATCACCCATGTACACACTGAATTAATGAAACGCCCGAAAAGGACAGGCGTCCCCATCAACTTCTCGCACAAAGAATCCTCTTTGCGTATGAGCCCCGGTCATCTAAGTTTACGGAATCCACCGTAAAACCTCACGGAATCCACCGTGGAATATGCCTCCTGGCATCATATCATTCTACTGAAAGTGGCAGGTGCATTAGTTAATCCAAATGGCATAACTAAAAATTCGTAATGGCCAAACTGTGTTCTGAATGCAGTCTTAAATATGTCGGATCTATCTAGCCTCACCTGATGATATCCAGACTTAAGGTCAATTTTACTAAATATAGAAGATCCTTGCAGTTTGTCCGTAAGGTCATCAACTCTAGGTATAGGATACCTATTCTTTACAGTGATCTTGTTTAATGCTCGGTAGTCAATACACATCCGATAAGTATTATTCTTTTTCTTGACTAAGAGCACAGGTGCACCGAATGGGGAACTGCTAGGTCGAATTAAACCTCTATTTAGTAATTCTTCTGCTTGAGTCTGGATTTCTTTTTGCTCTATTTGATTGTGCCTATATGGGGCTTTGCAAGGTGGTTGTGTGCCAGGTATTAGGTCAATCTTATGGTCTTCTGGACGTGATGGAGGTAAACCTGGTGGTAGGTCTTCTGCAAAACAATCCTTAAAATATGCAAGAAATTCCTTATGCCTAGGGTGCATATGAGTTTCTTTTGCGTGCAATTCATTCACCCAAATGAGATATGATTTAGTATTCTTGCGTAGTGCACGTTTTGCTTGAGTATGCGAAAGCAGTGGAAACATATGAGATGCATGCATACCAAATAAAGTAATAGATTTTCCTTGAAAATTTATATTCATTGTGTGTGTGGAATAATCTATATTGGGATTATGTTGGTGTCTCCATGGCATTCCTAGAATAATGTCGCTAGACTGTAATGGGACAACTAAGAAATTTCTTCTTTCAAAATATGGACCAATTTGAATTTCTAAATCTTGAACTTCTTGTGTGCCATTGTACCTAGTGCCTAAAAATGCAGCTTTTATGCGATAGTGCGGAACTTGAAACTTCGTTTACTTATCTTGGATTCCTTGCGAATGGTTTGTGCTTCAAGAGTGGCGTCGATGGTACGGCGAATCAGATCTTCAGCTTGCGGTTCTTCTTTATCAGTGGACGCTCCTTGTAGCTTTGTCAATTGCGCTTGCAAGGCTTGCCTAGCTCTTCGCTCTTCTTCCAATTGTAGCATGATAAGATCCAGCTTTTGTTCCATGGTAGGCTCGGGTAGATCGTCTTCAGCCATAGGATCATCCATATGTGGGGTAGTCATCCTGTAAAACTCAACAAACCTTTCTCACTCAAAATCAGTTAGCGGGATGAGCGTAGCTCAAATTTGGGGTTACAAGGCTATGTATTTTTGGGTATTTTCTTCTTCAATTTTCAGAAATTCTGAAATATTTCTGTCTCCGTTTGCTGAAAGTACTTCAACGAACTTGTAGATAGGTAAAACAGCTTGCTGCGAACAACTTTCCAGTTCTGAGTTTTTGCAAACGAACAAGTCTTCTAGGAGTTTCGAGCGTTAGTCAGTTCTGATTTAGTCTGACTTGCAGAGTTGCAGACTTAACAGACTTGCAGGGTTGTAGACTTGCTGGACTTAGCCGACTTGCAGAACTTGCAGTACTTGATTAGAGTCGACTTGCGAAACTTGACTTCTGATGCGCAGGACCCGGAGTTTACAGACTTGTTTGCCTTCACTGACTTGCAGAGTTTGAAGTAACTTAAGCTTAATGTATTAAGCTTAAGCTTAATAAGCTTAAACAGGCCGCTGTTTTTTCGTGGGGGGGGGGGGGGGGGCCGTTTTGACTGCGCGTGATTTTCGGGGGCTTCCCTTGCTGATCGATTTGTAGATTGGAAGCTTAATAAGCTTCTTAAGCTTTGTTTTAAGCTTTTAAACTAAGCTTTTTTGAAGAAAGAGATATGGCTTCTTACTGTTTATCGCGACTTATTCATGGAGATGAGGGAGTGGTCCTCCGCCGACAGAAAGTGGTCCTTCGCGATCTGACAGTGGAAATAGGGGTTCTTGATCGCCAGAAGTCTGCCTGTATCGACGGTTCGCGACGAGATTGACTGTAGAGGCCGTTTGTTCCTGGAGCTCCGCCTTCGCCCGAGATTGGTAGCGATTGGAAGCCCTTGATCTCTGCTCCGCTCTGATACCACTGGTGCGCAGATCGGACGCAGGTAGCTCACGTAGTGAATTCCCAAAGGTCCCCAAGAACAAAGTACTCTACTTTTTAGCACAAAAACCAATGTAAAAGCAAGCACGACATGAGACAAGAGACAAATTGGGTTCAATCTCCCCCATGCCTTGTGTGAGCGCTTCACAAAGCATGTATTTAATGTATATTTCCAATCTTTATGCTCAAAAATAGCCCAATTACAAAAATATGACAAGCTTTTAGCTTTTGAGTTTGCTTTCTACCAAAAATAAGAAAATAAAGCTAATGGACGGTGCCCATAGAGTCTGGCACGCCCAATCTCAATGTCCAAATAGAAATAACATATCCAGGCGCATAAGCGCATACAAAATAATAATAAATAATCGATGTCTCTATAGACATAACAAAATATAGGCGTGGCGCCTATCAAAATATAGTCCAAAGATCGAAAACCCGCTAGACTCCAATGCTTTCCTCCGCCACTGCTGCTATCTCTACACATCAACTGAAGCATTCACAATCGTTAGTAAAATAACACAATTAAACCGACAAAAGTGAATACCTAGCAGTCTTCAGCTACATAAATAAATCAACTGGTTAGAAATAAATCCTAACCTTAATTTATTACGAGTGCGCACTCTAAACTCATAAACGTTTATTAATTTAATATGCATTTTGCGGAATCACCCGCTATGGAATCACCCATGTACACACTGAATTAATGAAACGCCCGAAAAGGACAGGCGTCCCCATCAACTTCTCGCACAAAGAATCCTCTTTGCGTATGAGCCCCGGTCATCTAAGTTTACGGAATCCACCGTAAAACCTCACGGAATCCACCGTGGAATATGCCTCCTGGCATCATATCATTCTACTGAAAGTGGCAGGTGCATTAGTTAATCCAAATGGCATAACTAAAAATTCGTAATGGCCAAACTGTGTTCTGAATGCAGTCTTAAATATGTCGGATCTATCTAGCCTCACCTGATGATATCCAGACTTAAGGTCAATTTTACTAAATATAGAAGATCCTTGCAGTTTGTCCGTAAGGTCATCAACTCTAGGTATAGGATACCTATTCTTTACAGTGATCTTGTTTAATGCTCGGTAGTCAATACACATCCGATAAGTATTATTCTTTTTCTTGACTAAGAGCACAGGTGCACCGAATGGGGAACTGCTAGGTCGAATTAAACCTCTATTTAGTAATTCTTCTGCTTGAGTCTGGATTTCTTTTTGCTCTATTTGATTGTGCCTATATGGGGCTTTGCAAGGTGGTTGTGTGCCAGGTATTAGGTCAATCTTATGGTCTTCTGGACGTGATGGAGGTAAACCTGGTGGTAGGTCTTCTGCAAAACAATCCTTAAAATATGCAAGAAATTCCTTATGCCTAGGGTGCATATGAGTTTCTTTTGCGTGCAATTCATTCACCCAAATGAGATATGATTTAGTATTCTTGCGTAGTGCACGTTTTGCTTGAGTATGCGAAAGCAGTGGAAACATATGAGATGCATGCATACCAAATAAAGTAATAGATTTTCCTTGAAAATTTATATTCATTGTGTGTGTGGAATAATCTATATTGGGATTATGTTGGTGTCTCCATGGCATTCCTAGAATAATGTCGCTAGACTGTAATGGGACAACTAAGAAATTTCTTCTTTCAAAATATGGACCAATTTGAATTTCTAAATCTTGAACTTCTTGTGTGCCATTGTACCTAGTGCCTAAAAATGCAGCTTTTATGCGATAGTGCGGAACTTGAAACTTCGTTTACTTATCTTGGATTCCTTGCGAATGGTTTGTGCTTCAAGAGTGGCGTCGATGGTACGGCGAATCAGATCTTCAGCTTGCGGTTCTTCTTTATCAGTGGACGCTCCTTGTAGCTTTGTCAATTGCGCTTGCAAGGCTTGCCTAGCTCTTCGCTCTTCTTCCAATTGTAGCATGATAAGATCCAGCTTTTGTTCCATGGTAGGCTCGGGTAGATCATCTTCAGCCATAGGATCATCCATATGTGGGGTAGTCATCCTGTAAAACTCAACAAACCTTTCTCACTCAAAATCAGTTAGCGGGATGAGCGTAGCTCAAATTTGGGGTTACAAGGCTATGTATTTTTGGGTATTTTCTTCTTCAATTTTCAGAAATTCTGAAATATTTCTGTCTCCGTTTGCTGAAAGTACTTCAACGAACTTGTAGATAGGTAAAACAGCTTGCTGCGAACAACTTTCCAGTTCTGAGTTTTTGCAAACGAACAAGTCTTCTAGGAGTTTCGAGCGTTAGTCAGTTCTGATTTAGTCTGACTTGCAGAGTTGCAGACTTAACAGACTTGCAGGGTTGTAGACTTGCTGGACTTAGCCGACTTGCAGAACTTGCAGTACTTGATTAGAGTCGACTTGCGAAACTTGACTTCTGATGCGCAGGACCCGGAGTTTACAGACTTGTTTGCCTTCACTGACTTGCAGAGTTTGAAGTAACTTAAGCTTAATGTATTAAGCTTAAGCTTAATAAGCTTAAACAGGCCGCTGTTTTTTCGTGGGGGGGGGGGGGGGGGCCGTTTTGACTGCGCGTGATTTTCGGGGGCTTCCCTTGCTGATCGATTTGTAGATTGGAAGCTTAATAAGCTTCTTAAGCTTTGTTTTAAGCTTTTAAACTAAGCTTTTTTGAAGAAAGAGATATGGCTTCTTACTGTTTATCGCGACTTATTCATGGAGATGAGGGAGTGGTCCTCCGCCGACAGAAAGTGGTCCTTCGCGATCTGACAGTGGAAATAGGGGTTCTTGATCGCCAGAAGTCTGCCTGTATCGACGGTTCGCGACGAGATTGACTGTAGAGGCCGTTTGTTCCTGGAGCTCCGCCTTCGCCCGAGATTGGTAGCGATTGGAAGCCCTTGATCTCTGCTCCGCTCTGATACCACTGGTGCGCAGATCGGACGCAGGTAGCTCACGTAGTGAATTCCCAAAGGTCCCCAAGAACAAAGTACTCTACTTTTTAGCACAAAAACCAATGTAAAAGCAAGCACGACATGAGACAAGAGACAAATTGGGTTCAATCTCCCCCATGCCTTGTGTGAGCGCTTCACAAAGCATGTATTTAATGTATATTTCCAATCTTTATGCTAAAAAATAGCCCAATTACAAAAATATGACAAGCTTTTAGCTTTTGAGTTTGCTTTCTACCAAAAATAAGAAAATAAAGCTAATGGACGGTGCCCATAGAGTCTGGCACGCCCAATCTCAATGTCCAAATAGAAATAACATATCCAGGTGCATAAGCGCATACAAAATAATAATAAATAATCGATGTCTCTATAGACATAACAAAATATAGGCGTGGCGCCTATCAAAATATAGTCCAAAGATCGAAAACCCGCTAGACTCCAATGCTTTCCTCCGCCACTGCTGCTATCTCTACACATCAACTGAAGCATTCACAATCGTTAGTAAAATAACACAATTAAACCGACAAAAGTGAATACCTAGCAGTCTTCAGCTACATAAATAAATCAACTGGTTAGAAATAAATCCTAACCTTAATTTATTACGAGTGCGCACTCTAAACTCATAAACGTTTATTAATTTAATATGCATTTTGCGGAATCACCCGCTATGGAATCACCCATGTACACACTGAATTAATGAAACGCCCGAAAAGGACAGGCGTCCCCATCAACTTCTCGCACAAAGAATCCTCTTTGCGTATGAGCCCCGGTCATCTAAGTTTACGGAATCCACCGTAAAACCTCACGGAATCCACCGTGGAATATGCCTCCTGGCATCATATCATTCTACTGAAAGTGGCAGGTGCATTAGTTAATCCAAATGGCATAACTAAAAATTCGTAATGGCCAAACTGTGTTCTGAATGCAGTCTTAAATATGTCGGATCTATCTAGCCTCACCTGATGATATCCAGACTTAAGGTCAATTTTACTAAATATAGAAGATCCTTGCAGTTTGTCCGTAAGGTCATCAACTCTAGGTATAGGATACCTATTCTTTACAGTGATCTTGTTTAATGCTCGGTAGTCAATACACATCCGATAAGTATTATTCTTTTTCTTGACTAAGAGCACAGGTGCACCGAATGGGGAACTGCTAGGTCGAATTAAACCTCTATTTAGTAATTCTTCTGCTTGAGTCTGGATTTCTTTTTGCTCTATTTGATTGTGCCTATATGGGGCTTTGCAAGGTGGTTGTGTGCCAGGTATTAGGTCAATCTTATGGTCTTCTGGACGTGATGGAGGTAAACCTGGTGGTAGGTCTTCTGCAAAACAATCCTTAAAATATGCAAGAAATTCCTTATGCCTAGGGTGCATATGAGTTTCTTTTGCGTGCAATTCATTCACCCAAATGAGATATGATTTAGTATTCTTGCGTAGTGCACGTTTTGCTTGAGTATGCGAAAGCAGTGGAAACATATGAGATGCATGCATACCAAATAAAGTAATAGATTTTCCTTGAAAATTTATATTCATTGTGTGTGTGGAATAATCTATATTGGGATTATGTTGGTGTCTCCATGGCATTCCTAGAATAATGTCGCTAGACTGTAATGGGACAACTAAGAAATTTCTTCTTTCAAAATATGGACCAATTTGAATTTCTAAATCTTGAACTTCTTGTGTGCCATTGTACCTAGTGCCTAAAAATGCAGCTTTTATGCGATAGTGCGGAACTTGAAACTTCGTTTACTTATCTTGGATTCCTTGCGAATGGTTTGTGCTTCAAGAGTGGCGTCGATGGTACGGCGAATCAGATCTTCAGCTTGCGGTTCTTCTTTATCAGTGGACGCTCCTTGTAGCTTTGTCAATTGCGCTTGCAAGGCTTGCCTAGCTCTTCGCTCTTCTTCCAATTGTAGCATGATAAGATCCAGCTTTTGTTCCATGGTAGGCTCGGGTAGATCGTCTTCAGCCATAGGATCATCCATATGTGGGGTAGTCATCCTGTAAAACTCAACAAACCTTTCTCACTCAAAATCAGTTAGCGGGATGAGCGTAGCTCAAATTTGGGGTTACAAGGCTATGTATTTTTGGGTATTTTCTTCTTCAATTTTCAGAAATTCTGAAATATTTCTGTCTCCGTTTGCTGAAAGTACTTCAACGAACTTGTAGATAGGTAAAACAGCTTGCTGCGAACAACTTTCCAGTTCTGAGTTTTTGCAAACGAACAAGTCTTCTAGGAGTTTCGAGCGTTAGTCAGTTCTGATTTAGTCTGACTTGCAGAGTTGCAGACTTAACAGACTTGCAGGGTTGTAGACTTGCTGGACTTAGCCGACTTGCAGAACTTGCAGTACTTGATTAGAGTCGACTTGCGAAACTTGACTTCTGATGCGCAGGACCCGGAGTTTACAGACTTGTTTGCCTTCACTGACTTGCAGAGTTTGAAGTAACTTAAGCTTAATGTATTAAGCTTAAGCTTAATAAGCTTAAACAGGCCGCTGTTTTTTCGTGGGGGGGGGGGGGGGGCCGTTTTGACTGCGCGTGATTTTCGGGGGCTTCCCTTGCTGATCGATTTGTAGATTGGAAGCTTAATAAGCTTCTTAAGCTTTGTTTTAAGCTTTTAAACTAAGCTTTTTTGAAGAAAGAGATATGGCTTCTTACTGTTTATCGCGACTTATTCATGGAGATGAGGGAGTGGTCCTCCGCCGACAGAAAGTGGTCCTTCGCGATCTGACAGTGGAAATAGGGGTTCTTGATCGCCAGAAGTCTGCCTGTATCGACGGTTCGCGACGAGATTGACTGTAGAGGCCGTTTGTTCCTGGAGCTCCGCCTTCGCCCGAGATTGGTAGCGATTGGAAGCCCTTGATCTCTGCTCCGCTCTGATACCACTGGTGCGCAGATCGGACGCAGGTAGCTCACGTAGTGAATTCCCAAAGGTCCCCAAGAACAAAGTACTCTACTTTTTAGCACAAAAACCAATGTAAAAGCAAGCACGACATGAGACAAGAGACAAATTGGGTTCAATCTCCCCCATGCCTTGTGTGAGCGCTTCACAAAGCATGTATTTAATGTATATTTCCAATCTTTATGCTCAAAAATAGCCCAATTACAAAAATATGACAAGCTTTTAGCTTTTGAGTTTGCTTTCTACCAAAAATAAGAAAATAAAGCTAATGGACGGTGCCCATAGAGTCTGGCACGCCCAATCTCAATGTCCAAATAGAAATAACATATCCAGGCGCATAAGCGCATACAAAATAATAATAAATAATCGATGTCTCTATAGACATAACAAAATATAGGCGTGGCGCCTATCAAAATATAGTCCAAAGATCGAAAACCCGCTAGACTCCAATGCTTTCCTCCGCCACTGCTGCTATCTCTACACATCAACTGAAGCATTCACAATCGTTAGTAAAATAACACAATTAAACCGACAAAAGTGAATACCTAGCAGTCTTCAGCTACATAAATAAATCAACTGGTTAGAAATAAATCCTAACCTTAATTTATTACGAGTGCGCACTCTAAACTCATAAACGTTTATTAATTTAATATGCATTTTGCGGAATCACCCGCTATGGAATCACCCATGTACACACTGAATTAATGAAACGCCCGAAAAGGACAGGCGTCCCCATCAACTTCTCGCACAAAGAATCCTCTTTGCGTATGAGCCCCGGTCATCTAAGTTTACGGAATCCACCGTAAAACCTCACGGAATCCACCGTGGAATATGCCTCCTGGCATCATATCATTCTACTGAAAGTGGCAGGTGCATTAGTTAATCCAAATGGCATAACTAAAAATTCGTAATGGCCAAACTGTGTTCTGAATGCAGTCTTAAATATGTCGGATCTATCTAGCCTCACCTGATGATATCCAGACTTAAGGTCAATTTTACTAAATATAGAAGATCCTTGCAGTTTGTCCGTAAGGTCATCAACTCTAGGTATAGGATACCTATTCTTTACAGTGATCTTGTTTAATGCTCGGTAGTCAATACACATCCGATAAGTATTATTCTTTTTCTTGACTAAGAGCACAGGTGCACCGAATGGGGAACTGCTAGGTCGAATTAAACCTCTATTTAGTAATTCTTCTGCTTGAGTCTGGATTTCTTTTTGCTCTATTTGATTGTGCCTATATGGGGCTTTGCAAGGTGGTTGTGTGCCAGGTATTAGGTCAATCTTATGGTCTTCTGGACGTGATGGAGGTAAACCTGGTGGTAGGTCTTCTGCAAAACAATCCTTAAAATATGCAAGAAATTCCTTATGCCTAGGGTGCATATGAGTTTCTTTTGCGTGCAATTCATTCACCCAAATGAGATATGATTTAGTATTCTTGCGTAGTGCACGTTTTGCTTGAGTATGCGAAAGCAGTGGAAACATATGAGATGCATGCATACCAAATAAAGTAATAGATTTTCCTTGAAAATTTATATTCATTGTGTGTGTGGAATAATCTATATTGGGATTATGTTGGTGTCTCCATGGCATTCCTAGAATAATGTCGCTAGACTGTAATGGGACAACTAAGAAATTTCTTCTTTCAAAATATGGACCAATTTGAATTTCTAAATCTTGAACTTCTTGTGTGCCATTGTACCTAGTGCCTAAAAATGCAGCTTTTATGCGATAGTGCGGAACTTGAAACTTCGTTTACTTATCTTGGATTCCTTGCGAATGGTTTGTGCTTCAAGAGTGGCGTCGATGGTACGGCGAATCAGATCTTCAGCTTGCGGTTCTTCTTTATCAGTGGACGCTCCTTGTAGCTTTGTCAATTGCGCTTGCAAGGCTTGCCTAGCTCTTCGCTCTTCTTCCAATTGTAGCATGATAAGATCCAGCTTTTGTTCCATGGTAGGCTCGGGTAGATCGTCTTCAGCCATAGGATCATCCATATGTGGGGTAGTCATCCTGTAAAACTCAACAAACCTTTCTCACTCAAAATCAGTTAGCGGGATGAGCGTAGCTCAAATTTGGGGTTACAAGGCTATGTATTTTTGGGTATTTTCTTCTTCAATTTTCAGAAATTCTGAAATATTTCTGTCTCCGTTTGCTGAAAGTACTTCAACGAACTTGTAGATAGGTAAAACAGCTTGCTGCGAACAACTTTCCAGTTCTGAGTTTTTGCAAACGAACAAGTCTTCTAGGAGTTTCGAGCGTTAGTCAGTTCTGATTTAGTCTGACTTGCAGAGTTGCAGACTTAACAGACTTGCAGGGTTGTAGACTTGCTGGACTTAGCCGACTTGCAGAACTTGCAGTACTTGATTAGAGTCGACTTGCGAAACTTGACTTCTGATGCGCAGGACTCGGAGTTTACAGACTTGTTTGCCTTCACTGACTTGCAGAGTTTGAAGTAACTTAAGCTTAATGTATTAAGCTTAAGCTTAATAAGCTTAAACAGGCCGCTGTTTTTTCGTGGGGGGGGGGGGGGCCGTTTTGACTGCGCGTGATTTTCGGGGGCTTCCCTTGCTGATCGATTTGTAGATTGGAAGCTTAATAAGCTTCTTAAGCTTTGTTTTAAGCTTTTAAACTAAGCTTTTTTGAAGAAAGAGATATGGCTTCTTACTGTTTATCGCGACTTATTCATGGAGATGAGGGAGTGGTCCTCCGCCGACAGAAAGTGGTCCTTCGCGATCTGACAGTGGAAATAGGGGTTCTTGATCGCTAGAAGTCTGCCTGTATCGACGGTTCGCGACGAGATTGACTGTAGAGGCCGTTTGTTCCTGGAGCTCCGCCTTCGCCCGAGATTGGTAGCGATTGGAAGCCCTTGATCTCTGCTCCGCTCTGATACCACTGGTGCGCAGATCGGACGCAGGTAGCTCACGTAGTGAATTCCCAAAGGTCCCCAAGAACAAAGTACTCTACTTTTTAGCACAAAAACCAATGTAAAAGCAAGCACGACATGAGACAAGAGACAAATTGGGTTCAATCTCCCCCATGCCTTGTGTGAGCGCTTCACAAAGCATGTATTTAATGTATATTTCCAATCTTTATGCTCAAAAATAGCCCAATTACAAAAATATGACAAGCTTTTAGCTTTTGAGTTTGCTTTCTACCAAAAATAAGAAAATAAAGCTAATGGACGGTGCCCATAGAGTCTGGCACGCCCAATCTCAATGTCCAAATAGAAATAACATATCCAGGCGCATAAGCGCATACAAAATAATAATAAATAATCGATGTCTCTATAGACATAACAAAATATAGGCGTGGCGCCTATCAAAATATAGTCCAAAGATCGAAAACCCGCTAGACTCCAATGCTTTCCTCCGCCACTGCTGCTATCTCTACACATCAACTGAAGCATTCACAATCGTTAGTAAAATAACACAATTAAACCGACAAAAGTGAATACCTAGCAGTCTTCAGCTACATAAATAAATCAACTGGTTAGAAATAAATCCTAACCTTAATTTATTACGAGTGCGCACTCTAAACTCATAAACGTTTATTAATTTAATATGCATTTTGCGGAATCACCCGCTATGGAATCACCCATGTACACACTGAATTAATGAAACGCCCGAAAAGGACAGGCGTCCCCATCAACTTCTCGCACAAAGAATCCTCTTTGCGTATGAGCCCCGGTCATCTAAGTTTACGGAATCCACCGTAAAACCTCACGGAATCCACCGTGGAATATGCCTCCTGGCATCATATCATTCTACTGAAAGTGGCAGGTGCATTAGTTAATCCAAATGGCATAACTAAAAATTCGTAATGGCCAAACTGTGTTCTGAATGCAGTCTTAAATATGTCGGATCTATCTAGCCTCACCTGATGATATCCAGACTTAAGGTCAATTTTACTAAATATAGAAGATCCTTGCAGTTTGTCCGTAAGGTCATCAACTCTAGGTATAGGATACCTATTCTTTACAGTGATCTTGTTTAATGCTCGGTAGTCAATACACATCCGATAAGTATTATTCTTTTTCTTGACTAAGAGCACAGGTGCACCGAATGGGGAACTGCTAGGTCGAATTAAACCTCTATTTAGTAATTCTTCTGCTTGAGTCTGGATTTCTTTTTGCTCTATTTGATTGTGCCTATATGGGGCTTTGCAAGGTGGTTGTGTGCCAGGTATTAGGTCAATCTTATGGTCTTCTGGACGTGATGGAGGTAAACCTGGTGGTAGGTCTTCTGCAAAACAATCCTTAAAATATGCAAGAAATTCCTTATGCCTAGGGTGCATATGAGTTTCTTTTGCGTGCAATTCATTCACCCAAATGAGATATGATTTAGTATTCTTGCGTAGTGCACGTTTTGCTTGAGTATGCGAAAGCAGTGGAAACATATGAGATGCATGCATACCAAATAAAGTAATAGATTTTCCTTGAAAATTTATATTCATTGTGTGTGTGGAATAATCTATATTGGGATTATGTTGGTGTCTCCATGGCATTCCTAGAATAATGTCGCTAGACTGTAATGGGACAACTAAGAAATTTCTTCTTTCAAAATATGGACCAATTTGAATTTCTAAATCTTGAACTTCTTGTGTGCCATTGTACCTAGTGCCTAAAAATGCAGCTTTTATGCGATAGTGCGGAACTTGAAACTTCGTTTACTTATCTTGGATTCCTTGCGAATGGTTTGTGCTTCAAGAGTGGCGTCGATGGTACGGCGAATCAGATCTTCAGCTTGCGGTTCTTCTTTATCAGTGGACGCTCCTTGTAGCTTTGTCAATTGCGCTTGCAAGGCTTGCCTAGCTCTTCGCTCTTCTTCCAATTGTAGCATGATAAGATCCAGCTTTTGTTCCATGGTAGGCTCGGGTAGATCGTCTTCAGCCATAGGATCATCCATATGTGGGGTAGTCATCCTGTAAAACTCAACAAACCTTTCTCACTCAAAATCAGTTAGCGGGATGAGCGTAGCTCAAATTTGGGGTTACAAGGCTATGTATTTTTGGGTATTTTCTTCTTCAATTTTCAGAAATTCTGAAATATTTCTGTCTCCGTTTGCTGAAAGTACTTCAACGAACTTGTAGGTAGGTAAAACAGCTTGCTGCGAACAACTTTCCAGTTCTGAGTTTTTGCAAACGAACAAGTCTTCTAGGAGTTTCGAGCGTTAGTCAGTTCTGATTTAGTCTGACTTGCAGAGTTGCAGACTTAACAGACTTGCAGGGTTGTAGACTTGCTGGACTTAGCCGACTTGCAGAACTTGCAGTACTTGATTAGAGTCGACTTGCGAAACTTGACTTCTGATGCGCAGGACCCGGAGTTTACAGACTTGTTTGCCTTCACTGACTTGCAGAGTTTGAAGTAACTTAAGCTTAATGTATTAAGCTTAAGCTTAATAAGCTTAAACAGGCCGCTGTTTTTTCGTGGGGGGGGGGGGGGGGGCCGTTTTGACTGCGCGTGATTTTCGGGGGCTTCCCTTGCTGATCGATTTGTAGATTGGAAGCTTAATAAGCTTCTTAAGCTTTGTTTTAAGCTTTTAAACTAAGCTTTTTTGAAGAAAGAGATATGGCTTCTTACTGTTTATCGCGACTTATTCATGGAGATGAGGGAGTGGTCCTCCGCCGACAGAAAGTGGTCCTTCGCGATCTGACAGTGGAAATAGGGGTTCTTGATCGCCAGAAGTCTGCCTGTATCGACGGTTCGCGACGAGATTGACTGTAGAGGCTGTTTGTTCCTGGAGCTCCGCCTTCGCCCGAGATTGGTAGCGATTGGAAGCCCTTGATCTCTGCTCCGCTCTGATACCACTGGTGCGCAGATCGGACGCAGGTAGCTCACGTAGTGAATTCCCAAAGGTCCCCAAGAACAAAGTACTCTACTTTTTAGCACAAAAACCAATGTAAAAGCAAGCACGACATGAGACAAGAGACAAATTGGGTTCAATCTCCCCCATGCCTTGTGTGAGCGCTTCACAAAGCATGTATTTAATGTATATTTCCAATCTTTATGCTCAAAAATAGCCCAATTACAAAAATATGACAAGCTTTTAGCTTTTGAGTTTGCTTTCTACCAAAAATAAGAAAATAAAGCTAATGGACGGTGCCCATAGAGTCTGGCACGCCCAATCTCAATGTCCAAATAGAAATAACATATCCAGGCGCATAAGCGCATACAAAATAATAATAAATAATCGATGTCTCTATAGACATAACAAAATATAGGCGTGGCGCCTATCAAAATATAGTCCAAAGATCGAAAACCCGCTAGACTCCAATGCTTTCCTCCGCCACTGCTGCTATCTCTACACATCAACTGAAGCATTCACAATCGTTAGTAAAATAACACAATTAAACCGACAAAAGTGAATACCTAGCAGTCTTCAGCTACATAAATAAATCAACTGGTTAGAAATAAATCCTAACCTTAATTTATTACGAGTGCGCACTCTAAACTCATAAACGTTTATTAATTTAATATGCATTTTGCGGAATCACCCGCTATGGAATCACCCATGTACACACTAAATTAATGAAACGCCCGAAAAGGACAGGCGTCCCCATCAACTTCTCGCACAAAGAATCCTCTTTGCGTATGAGCCCCGGTCATCTAAGTTTACGGAATCCACCGTAAAACCTCACGGAATCCACCGTGGAATATGCCTCCTGGCATCATATCATTCTACTGAAAGTGGCAGGTGCATTAGTTAATCCAAATGGCATAACTAAAAATTCGTAATGGCCAAACTGTGTTCTGAATGCAGTCTTAAATATGTCGGATCTATCTAGCCTCACCTGATGATATCCAGACTTAAGGTCAATTTTACTAAATATAGAAGATCCTTGCAGTTTGTCCGTAAGGTCATCAACTCTAGGTATAGGATACCTATTCTTTACAGTGATCTTGTTTAATGCTCGGTAGTCAATACACATCCGATAAGTATTATTCTTTTTCTTGACTAAGAGCACAGGTGCACCGAATGGGGAACTGCTAGGTCGAATTAAACCTCTATTTAGTAATTCTTCTGCTTGAGTCTGGATTTCTTTTTGCTCTATTTGATTGTGCCTATATGGGGCTTTGCAAGGTGGTTGTGTGCCAGGTATTAGGTCAATCTTATGGTCTTCTGGACGTGATGGAGGTAAACCTGGTGGTAGGTCTTCTGCAAAACAATCCTTAAAATATGCAAGAAATTCCTTATGCCTAGGGTGCATATGAGTTTCTTTTGCGTGCAATTCATTCACCCAAATGAGATATGATTTAGTATTCTTGCGTAGTGCACGTTTTGCTTGAGTATGCGAAAGCAGTGGAAACATATGAGATGCATGCATACCAAATAAAGTAATAGATTTTCCTTGAAAATTTATATTCATTGTGTGTGTGGAATAATCTATATTGGGATTATGTTGGTGTCTCCATGGCATTCCTAGAATAATGTCGCTAGACTGTAATGGGACAACTAAGAAATTTCTTCTTTCAAAATATGGACCAATTTGAATTTCTAAATCTTGAACTTCTTGTGTGCCATTGTACCTAGTGCCTAAAAATGCAGCTTTTATGCGATAGTGCGGAACTTGAAACTTCGTTTACTTATCTTGGATTCCTTGCGAATGGTTTGTGCTTCAAGAGTGGCGTCGATGGTACGGCGAATCAGATCTTCAGCTTGCGGTTCTTCTTTATCAGTGGACGCTCCTTGTAGCTTTGTCAATTGCGCTTGCAAGGCTTGCCTAGCTCTTCGCTCTTCTTCCAATTGTAGCATGATAAGATCCAGCTTTTGTTCCATGGTAGGCTCGGGTAGATCGTCTTCAGCCATAGGATCATCCATATGTGGGGTAGTCATCCTGTAAAACTCAACAAACCTTTCTCACTCAAAATCAGTTAGCGGGATGAGCGTAGCTCAAATTTGGGGTTACAAGGCTATGTATTTTTGGGTATTTTCTTCTTCAATTTTCAGAAATTCTGAAATATTTCTGTCTCCGTTTGCTGAAAGTACTTCAACGAACTTGTAGGTAGGTAAAACAGCTTGCTGCGAACAACTTTCCAGTTCTGAGTTTTTGCAAACGAACAAGTCTTCTAGGAGTTTCGAGCGTTAGTCAGTTCTGATTTAGTCTGACTTGCAGAGTTGCAGACTTAACAGACTTGCAGGGTTGTAGACTTGCTGGACTTAGCCGACTTGCAGAACTTGCAGTACTTGATTAGAGTCGACTTGCGAAACTTGACTTCTGATGCGCAGGACCCGGAGTTTACAGACTTGTTTGCCTTCACTGACTTGCAGAGTTTGAAGTAACTTAAGCTTAATGTATTAAGCTTAAGCTTAATAAGCTTAAACAGGCCGCTGTTTTTTCGTGGGGGGGGGGGGGGGGGCCGTTTTGACTGCGCGTGATTTTCGGGGGCTTCCCTTGCTGATCGATTTGTAGATTGGAAGCTTAATAAGCTTCTTAAGCTTTGTTTTAAGCTTTTAAACTAAGCTTTTTTGAAGAAAGAGATATGGCTTCTTACTGTTTATCGCGACTTATTCATGGAGATGAGGGAGTGGTCCTCCGCCGACAGAAAGTGGTCCTTCGCGATCTGACAGTGGAAATAGGGGTTCTTGATCGCCAGAAGTCTGCCTGTATCGACGGTTCGCGACGAGATTGACTGTAGAGGCCGTTTGTTCCTGGAGCTCCGCCTTCGCCCGAGATTGGTAGCGATTGGAAGCCCTTGATCTCTGCTCCGCTCTGATACCACTGGTGCGCAGATCGGACGCAGGTAGCTCACGTAGTGAATTCCCAAAGGTCCCCAAGAACAAAGTACTCTACTTTTTAGCACAAAAACCAATGTAAAAGCAAGCACGACATGAGACAAGAGACAAATTGGGTTCAATCTCCCCCATGCCTTGTGTGAGCGCTTCACAAAGCATGTATTTAATGTATATTTCCAATCTTTATGCTCAAAAATAGCCCAATTACAAAAATATGACAAGCTTTTAGCTTTTGAGTTTGCTTTCTACCAAAAATAAGAAAATAAAGCTAATGGACGGTGCCCATAGAGTCTGGCACGCCCAATCTCAATGTCCAAATAGAAATAACATATCCAGGCGCATAAGCGCATACAAAATAATAATAAATAATCGATGTCTCTATAGACATAACAAAATATAGGCGTGGCGCCTATCAAAATATAGTCCAAAGATCGAAAACCCGCTAGACTCCAATGCTTTCCTCCGCCACTGCTGCTATCTCTACACATCAACTGAAGCATTCACAATCGTTAGTAAAATAACACAATTAAACCGACAAAAGTGAATACCTAGCAGTCTTCAGCTACATAAATAAATCAACTGGTTAGAAATAAATCCTAACCTTAATTTATTACGAGTGCGCACTCTAAACTCATAAACGTTTATTAATTTAATATGCATTTTACGGAATCACCCGCTATGGAATCACCCATGTACACACTAAATTAATGAAACGCCCGAAAAGGACAGGCGTCCCCATCAACTTCTCGCACAAAGAATCCTCTTTGCGTATGAGCCCCGGTCATCTAAGTTTACGGAATCCACCGTAAAACCTCACGGAATCCACCGTGGAATATGCCTCCTGGCATCATATCATTCTACTGAAAGTGGCAGGTGCATTAGTTAATCCAAATGGCATAACTAAAAATTCGTAATGGCCAAACTGTGTTCTGAATGCAGTCTTAAATATGTCGGATCTATCTAGCCTCACCTGATGATATCCAGACTTAAGGTCAATTTTACTAAATATAGAAGATCCTTGCAGTTTGTCCGTAAGGTCATCAACTCTAGGTATAGGATACCTATTCTTTACAGTGATCTTGTTTAATGCTCGGTAGTCAATACACATCCGATAAGTATTATTCTTTTTCTTGACTAAGAGCACAGGTGCACCGAATGGGGAACTGCTAGGTCGAATTAAACCTCTATTTAGTAATTCTTCTGCTTGAGTCTGGATTTCTTTTTGCTCTATTTGATTGTGCCTATATGGGGCTTTGCAAGGTGGTTGTGTGCCAGGTATTAGGTCAATCTTATGGTCTTCTGGACGTGATGGAGGTAAACCTGGTGGTAGGTCTTCTGCAAAACAATCCTTAAAATATGCAAGAAATTCCTTATGCCTAGGGTGCATATGAGTTTCTTTTGCGTGCAATTCATTCACCCAAATGAGATATGATTTAGTATTCTTGCGTAGTGCACGTTTTGCTTGAGTATGCGAAAGCAGTGGAAACATATGAGATGCATGCATACCAAATAAAGTAATAGATTTTCCTTGAAAATTTATATTCATTGTGTGTGTGGAATAATCTATATTGGGATTATGTTGGTGTCTCCATGGCATTCCTAGAATAATGTCGCTAGACTGTAATGGGACAACTAAGAAATTTCTTCTTTCAAAATATGGACCAATTTGAATTTCTAAATCTTGAACTTCTTGTGTGCCATTGTACCTAGTGCCTAAAAATGCAGCTTTTATGCGATAGTGCGGAACTTGAAACTTCGTTTACTTATCTTGGATTCCTTGCGAATGGTTTGTGCTTCAAGAGTGGCGTCGATGGTACGGCGAATCAGATCTTCAGCTTGCGGTTCTTCTTTATCAGTGGACGCTCCTTGTAGCTTTGTCAATTGCGCTTGCAAGGCTTGCCTAGCTCTTCGCTCTTCTTCCAATTGTAGCATGATAAGATCCAGCTTTTGTTCCATGGTAGGCTCGGGTAGATCGTCTTCAGCCATAGGATCATCCATATGTGGGGTAGTCATCCTGTAAAACTCAACAAACCTTTCTCACTCAAAATCAGTTAGCGGGATGAGCGTAGCTCAAATTTGGGGTTACAAGGCTATGTATTTTTGGGTATTTTCTTCTTCAATTTTCAGAAATTCTGAAATATTTCTGTCTCCGTTTGCTGAAAGTACTTCAACGAACTTGTAGATAGGTAAAACAGCTTGCTGCGAACAACTTTCCAGTTCTGAGTTTTTGCAAACGAACAAGTCTTCTAGGAGTTTCGAGCGTTAGTCAGTTCTGATTTAGTCTGACTTGCAGAGTTGCAGACTTAACAGACTTGCAGGGTTGTAGACTTGCTGGACTTAGCCGACTTGCAGAACTTGCAGTACTTGATTAGAGTCGACTTGCGAAACTTGACTTCTGATGCGCAGGACCCGGAGTTTACAGACTTGTTTGCCTTCACTGACTTGCAGAGTTTGAAGTAACTTAAGCTTAATGTATTAAGCTTAAGCTTAATAAGCTTAAACAGGCCGCTGTTTTTTCGTGGGGGGGGGGGGGGGGGCCGTTTTGACTGCGCGTGATTTTCGGGGGCTTCCCTTGCTGATCGATTTGTAGATTGGAAGCTTAATAAGCTTCTTAAGCTTTGTTTTAAGCTTTTAAACTAAGCTTTTTTGAAGAAAGAGATATGGCTTCTTACTGTTTATCGCGACTTATTCATGGAGATGAGGGAGTGGTCCTCCGCCGACAGAAAGTGGTCCTTCGCGATCTGACAGTGGAAATAGGGGTTCTTGATCGCCAGAAGTCTGCCTGTATCGACGGTTCGCGACGAGATTGACTGTAGAGGCCGTTTGTTCCTGGAGCTCCGCCTTCGCCCGAGATTGGTAGCGATTGGAAGCCCTTGATCTCAGCTCCGCTCTGATACCACTGGTGCGCAGATCGGACGCAGGTAGCTCACGTAGTGAATTCCCAAAGGTCCCCAAGAACAAAGTACTCTACTTTTTAGCACAAAAACCAATGTAAAAGCAAGCACGACATGAGACAAGAGACAAATTGGGTTCAATCTCCCCCATGCCTTGTGTGAGCGCTTCACAAAGCATGTATTTAATGTATATTTCCAATCTTTATGCTCAAAAATAGCCCAATTACAAAAATATGACAAGCTTTTAGCTTTTGAGTTTGCTTTCTACCAAAAATAAGAAAATAAAGCTAATGGACGGTGCCCATAGAGTCTGGCACGCCCAATCTCAATGTCCAAATAGAAATAACATATCCAGGCGCATAAGCGCATACAAAATAATAATAAATAATCGATGTCTCTATAGACATAACAAAATATAGGCGTGGCGCCTATCAAAATATAGTCCAAAGATCGAAAACCCGCTAGACTCCAATGCTTTCCTCCGCCACTGCTGCTATCTCTACACATCAACTGAAGCATTCACAATCGTTAGTAAAATAACACAATTAAACCGACAAAAGTGAATACCTAGCAGTCTTCAGCTACATAAATAAATCAACTGGTTAGAAATAAATCCTAACCTTAATTTATTACGAGTGCGCACTCTAAACTCATAAACGTTTATTAATTTAATATGCATTTTGCGGAATCACCCGCTATGGAATCACCCATGTACACACTAAATTAATGAAACGCCCGAAAAGGACAGGCGTCCCCATCAACTTCTCGCACAAAGAATCCTCTTTGCGTATGAGCCCCGGTCATCTAAGTTTACGGAATCCACCGTAAAACCTCACGGAATCCACCGTGGAATATGCCTCCTGGCATCATATCATTCTACTGAAAGTGGCAGGTGCATTAGTTAATCCAAATGGCATAACTAAAAATTCGTAATGGCCAAACTGTGTTCTGAATGCAGTCTTAAATATGTCGGATCTATCTAGCCTCACCTGATGATATCCAGACTTAAGGTCAATTTTACTAAATATAGAAGATCCTTGCAGTTTGTCCGTAAGGTCATCAACTCTAGGTATAGGATACCTATTCTTTACAGTGATCTTGTTTAATGCTCGGTAGTCAATACACATCCGATAAGTATTATTCTTTTTCTTGACTAAGAGCACAGGTGCACCGAATGGGGAACTGCTAGGTCGAATTAAACCTCTATTTAGTAATTCTTCTGCTTGAGTCTGGATTTCTTTTTGCTCTATTTGATTGTGCCTATATGGGGCTTTGCAAGGTGGTTGTGTGCCAGGTATTAGGTCAATCTTATGGTCTTCTGGACGTGATGGAGGTAAACCTGGTGGTAGGTCTTCTGCAAAACAATCCTTAAAATATGCAAGAAATTCCTTATGCCTAGGGTGCATATGAGTTTCTTTTGCGTGCAATTCATTCACCCAAATGAGATATGATTTAGTATTCTTGCGTAGTGCACGTTTTGCTTGAGTATGCGAAAGCAGTGGAAACATATGAGATGCATGCATACCAAATAAAGTAATAGATTTTCCTTGAAAATTTATATTCATTGTGTGTGTGGAATAATCTATATTGGGATTATGTTGGTGTCTCCATGGCATTCCTAGAATAATGTCGCTAGACTGTAATGGGACAACTAAGAAATTTCTTCTTTCAAAATATGGACCAATTTGAATTTCTAAATCTTGAACTTCTTGTGTGCCATTGTACCTAGTGCCTAAAAATGCAGCTTTTATGCGATAGTGCGGAACTTGAAACTTCGTTTACTTATCTTGGATTCCTTGCGAATGGTTTGTGCTTCAAGAGTGGCGTCGATGGTACGGCGAATCAGATCTTCAGCTTGCGGTTCTTCTTTATCAGTGGACGCTCCTTGTAGCTTTGTCAATTGCGCTTGCAAGGCTTGCCTAGCTCTTCGCTCTTCTTCCAATTGTAGCATGATAAGATCCAGCTTTTGTTCCATGGTAGGCTCGGGTAGATCGTCTTCAGCCATAGGATCATCCATATGTGGGGTAGTCATCCTGTAAAACTCAACAAACCTTTCTCACTCAAAATCAGTTAGCGGGATGAGCGTAGCTCAAATTTGGGGTTACAAGGCTATGTATTTTTGGGTATTTTCTTCTTCAATTTTCAGAAATTCTGAAATATTTCTGTCTCCGTTTGCTGAAAGTACTTCAACGAACTTGTAGATAGGTAAAACAGCTTGCTGCGAACAACTTTCCAGTTCTGAGTTTTTGCAAACGAACAAGTCTTCTAGGAGTTTCGAGCGTTAGTCAATTCTGATTTAGTCTGACTTGCAGAGTTGCAGACTTAACAGACTTGCAGGGTTGTAGACTTGCTGGACTTAGCCGACTTGCAGAACTTGCAGTACTTGATTAGAGTCGACTTGCGAAACTTGACTTCTGATGCGCAGGACCCGGAGTTTACAGACTTGTTTGCCTTCACTGACTTGCAGAGTTTGAAGTAACTTAAGCTTAATGTATTAAGCTTAAGCTTAATAAGCTTAAACAGGCCGCTGTTTTTTCGTGGGGGGGGGGGGGGGGGCCGTTTTGACTGCGCGTGATTTTCGGGGGCTTCCCTTGCTGATCGATTTGTAGATTGGAAGCTTAATAAGCTTCTTAAGCTTTGTTTTAAGCTTTTAAACTAAGCTTTTTTGAAGAAAGAGATATGGCTTCTTACTGTTTATCGCGACTTATTCATGGAGATGAGGGAGTGGTCCTCCGCCGACAGAAAGTGGTCCTTCGCGATCTGACAGTGGAAATAGGGGTTCTTGATCGCCAGAAGTCTGCCTGTATCGACGGTTCGCGACGAGATTGACTGTAGAGGCCGTTTGTTCCTGGAGCTCCGCCTTCGCCCGAGATTGGTAGCGATTGGAAGCCCTTGATCTCTGCTCCGCTCTGATACCACTGGTGCGCAGATCGGACGCAGGTAGCTCACGTAGTGAATTCCCAAAGGTCCCCAAGAACAAAGTACTCTACTTTTTAGCACAAAAACCAATGTAAAAGCAAGCACGACATGAGACAAGAGACAAATTGGGTTCAATCTCCCCCATGCCTTGTGTGAGCGCTTCACAAAGCATGTATTTAATGTATATTTCCAATCTTTATGCTCAAAAATAGCCCAATTACAAAAATATGACAAGCTTTTAGCTTTTGAGTTTGCTTTCTACCAAAAATAAGAAAACAAAGCTAATGGACGGTGCCCATAGAGTCTGGCACGCCCAATCTCAATGTCCAAATAGAAATAACATATCCAGGCGCATAAGCGCATACAAAATAATAATAAATAATCGATGTCTCTATAGACATAACAAAATATAGGCGTGGCGCCTATCAAAATATAGTCCAAAGATCGAAAACCCGCTAGACTCCAATGCTTTCCTCCGCCACTGCTGCTATCTCTACACATCAACTGAAGCATTCACAATCGTTAGTAAAATAACACAATTAAACCGACAAAAGTGAATACCTAGCAGTCTTCAGCTACATAAATAAATCAACTGGTTAGAAATAAATCCTAACCTTAATTTATTACGAGTGCGCACTCTAAACTCATAAACGTTTATTAATTTAATATGCATTTTACGGAATCACCCGCTATGGAATCACCCATGTACACACTAAATTAATGAAACGCCCGAAAAGGACAGGCGTCCCCATCAACTTCTCGCACAAAGAATCCTCTTTGCGTATGAGCCCCGGTCATCTAAGTTTACGGAATCCACCGTAAAACCTCACGGAATCCACCGTGGAATATGCCTCCTGGCATCATATCATTCTACTGAAAGTGGCAGGTGCATTAGTTAATCCAAATGGCATAACTAAAAATTCGTAATGGCCAAACTGTGTTCTGAATGCAGTCTTAAATATGTCGGATCTATCTAGCCTCACCTGATGATATCCAGACTTAAGGTCAATTTTACTAAATATAGAAGATCCTTGCAGTTTGTCCGTAAGGTCATCAACTCTAGGTATAGGATACCTATTCTTTACAGTGATCTTGTTTAATGCTCGGTAGTCAATACACATCCGATAAGTATTATTCTTTTTCTTGACTAAGAGCACAGGTGCACCGAATGGGGAACTGCTAGGTCGAATTAAACCTCTATTTAGTAATTCTTCTGCTTGAGTCTGGATTTCTTTTTGCTCTATTTGATTGTGCCTATATGGGGCTTTGCAAGGTGGTTGTGTGCCAGGTATTAGGTCAATCTTATGGTCTTCTGGACGTGATGGAGGTAAACCTGGTGGTAGGTCTTCTGCAAAACAATCCTTAAAATATGCAAGAAATTCCTTATGCCTAGGGTGCATATGAGTTTCTTTTGCGTGCAATTCATTCACCCAAATGAGATATGATTTAGTATTCTTGCGTAGTGCACGTTTTGCTTGAGTATGCGAAAGCAGTGGAAACATATGAGATGCATGCATACCAAATAAAGTAATAGATTTTCCTTGAAAATTTATATTCATTGTGTGTGTGGAATAATCTATATTGGGATTATGTTGGTGTCTCCATGGCATTCCTAGAATAATGTCGCTAGACTGTAATGGGACAACTAAGAAATTTCTTCTTTCAAAATATGGACCAATTTGAATTTCTAAATCTTGAACTTCTTGTGTGCCATTGTACCTAGTGCCTAAAAATGCAGCTTTTATGCGATAGTGCGGAACTTGAAACTTCGTTTACTTATCTTGGATTCCTTGCGAATGGTTTGTGCTTCAAGAGTGGCGTCGATGGTACGGCGAATCAGATCTTCAGCTTGCGGTTCTTCTTTATCAGTGGACGCTCCTTGTAGCTTTGTCAATTGCGCTTGCAAGGCTTGCCTAGCTCTTCGCTCTTCTTCCAATTGTAGCATGATAAGATCCAGCTTTTGTTCCATGGTAGGCTCGGGTAGATCGTCTTCAGCCATAGGATCATCCATATGTGGGGTAGTCATCCTGTAAAACTCAACAAACCTTTCTCACTCAAAATCAGTTAGCGGGATGAGCGTAGCTCAAATTTGGGGTTACAAGGCTATGTATTTTTGGGTATTTTCTTCTTCAATTTTCAGAAATTCTGAAATATTTCTGTCTCCGTTTGCTGAAAGTACTTCAACGAACTTGTAGGTAGGTAAAACAGCTTGCTGCGAACAACTTTCCAGTTCTGAGTTTTTGCAAACGAACAAGTCTTCTAGGAGTTTCGAGCGTTAGTCAGTTCTGATTTAGTCTGACTTGCAGAGTTGCAGACTTAACAGACTTGCAGGGTTGTAGACTTGCTGGACTTAGCCGACTTGCAGAACTTGCAGTACTTGATTAGAGTCGACTTGCGAAACTTGACTTCTGATGCGCAGGACCCGGAGTTTACAGACTTGTTTGCCTTCACTGACTTGCAGAGTTTGAAGTAACTTAAGCTTAATGTATTAAGCTTAAGCTTAATAAGCTTAAACAGGCCGCTGTTTTTTCGTGGGGGGGGGGGGGGGGGGCCGTTTTGACTGCGCGTGATTTTCGGGGGCTTCCCTTGGCTGATCGATTTGTAGATTGGAAGCTTAATAAGCTTCTTAAGCTTTGTTTTAAGCTTTTAAACTAAGCTTTTTTGAAGAAAGAGATATGGCTTCTTACTGTTTATCGCGACTTATTCATGGAGATGAGGGAGTGGTCCTCCGCCGACAGAAAGTGGTCCTTCGCGATCTGACAGTGGAAATAGGGGTTCTTGATCGCCAGAAGTCTGCCTGTATCGACGGTTCGCGACGAGATTGACTGTAGAGGCCGTTTGTTCCTGGAGCTCCGCCTTCGCCCGAGATTGGTAGCGATTGGAAGCCCTTGATCTCTGCTCCGCTCTGATACCACTGGTGCGCAGATCGGACGCAGGTAGCTCACGTAGTGAATTCCCAAAGGTCCCCAAGAACAAAGTACTCTACTTTTTAGCACAAAAACCAATGTAAAAGCAAGCACGACATGAGACAAGAGACAAATTGGGTTCAATCTCCCCCATGCCTTGTGTGAGCGCTTCACAAAGCATGTATTTAATGTATATTTCCAATCTTTATGCTCAAAAATAGCCCAATTACAAAAATATGACAAGCTTTTAGCTTTTGAGTTTGCTTTCTACCAAAAATAAGAAAATAAAGCTAATGGACGGTGCCCATAGAGTCTGGCACGCCCAATCTCAATGTCCAAATAGAAATAACATATCCAGGCGCATAAGCGCATACAAAATAATAATAAATAATCGATGTCTCTATAGACATAACAAAATATAGGCGTGGCGCCTATCAAAATATAGTCCAAAGATCGAAAACCCGCTAGACTCCAATGCTTTCCTCCGCCACTGCTGCTATCTCTACACATCAACTGAAGCATTCACAATCGTTAGTAAAATAACACAATTAAACCGACAAAAGTGAATACCTAGCAGTCTTCAGCTACATAAATAAATCAACTGGTTAGAAATAAATCCTAACCTTAATTTATTACGAGTGCGCACTCTAAACTCATAAACGTTTATTAATTTAATATGCATTTTGCGGAATCACCCGCTATGTAATCACCCATGTACACACTGAATTAATGAAACGCCCGAAAAGGACAGGCGTCCCCATCAACTTCTCGCACAAAGAATCCTCTTTGCGTATGAGCCCCGGTCATCTAAGTTTACGGAATCCACCGTAAAACCTCACGGAATCCACCGTGGAATATGCCTCCTGGCATCATATCATTCTACTGAAAGTGGCAGGTGCATTAGTTAATCCAAATGGCATAACTAAAAATTCGTAATGGCCAAACTGTGTTCTGAATGCAGTCTTAAATATGTCGGATCTATCTAGCCTCACCTGATGATATCCAGACTTAAGGTCAATTTTACTAAATATAGAAGATCCTTGCAGTTTGTCCGTAAGGTCATCAACTCTAGGTATAGGATACCTATTCTTTACAGTGATCTTGTTTAATGCTCGGTAGTCAATACACATCCGATAAGTATTATTCTTTTTCTTGACTAAGAGCACAGGTGCACCGAATGGGGAACTGCTAGGTCGAATTAAACCTCTATTTAGTAATTCTTCTGCTTGAGTCTGGATTTCTTTTTGCTCTATTTGATTGTGCCTATATGGGGCTTTGCAAGGTGGTTGTGTGCCAGGTATTAGGTCAATCTTATGGTCTTCTGGACGTGATGGAGGTAAACCTGGTGGTAGGTCTTCTGCAAAACAATCCTTAAAATATGCAAGAAATTCCTTATGCCTAGGGTGCATATGAGTTTCTTTTGCGTGCAATTCATTCACCCAAATGAGATATGATTTAGTATTCTTGCGTAGTGCACGTTTTGCTTGAGTATGCGAAAGCAGTGGAAACATATGAGATGCATGCATACCAAATAAAGTAATAGATTTTCCTTGAAAATTTATATTCATTGTGTGTGTGGAATAATCTATATTGGGATTATGTTGGTGTCTCCATGGCATTCCTAGAATAATGTCGCTAGACTGTAATGGGACAACTAAGAAATTTCTTCTTTCAAAATATGGACCAATTTGAATTTCTAAATCTTGAACTTCTTGTGTGCCATTGTACCTAGTGCCTAAAAATGCAGCTTTTATGCGATAGTGCGGAACTTGAAACTTCGTTTACTTATCTTGGATTCCTTGCGAATGGTTTGTGCTTCAAGAGTGGCGTCGATGGTACGGCGAATCAGATCTTCAGCTTGCGGTTCTTCTTTATCAGTGGACGCTCCTTGTAGCTTTGTCAATTGCGCTTGCAAGGCTTGCCTAGCTCTTCGCTCTTCTTCCAATTGTAGCATGATAAGATCCAGCTTTTGTTCCATGGTAGGCTCGGGTAGATCGTCTTCAGCCATAGGATCATCCATATGTGGGGTAGTCATCCTGTAAAACTCAACAAACCTTTCTCACTCAAAATCAGTTAGCGGGATGAGCGTAGCTCAAATTTGGGGTTACAAGGCTATGTATTTTTGGGTATTTTCTTCTTCAATTTTCAGAAATTCTGAAATATTTCTGTCTCCGTTTGCTGAAAGTACTTCAACGAACTTGTAGATAGGTAAAACAGCTTGCTGCGAACAACTTTCCAGTTCTGAGTTTTTGCAAACGAACAAGTCTTCTAGGAGTTTCGAGCGTTAGTCAGTTCTGATTTAGTCTGACTTGCAGAGTTGCAGACTTAACAGACTTGCAGGGTTGTAGACTTGCTGGACTTAGCCGACTTGCAGAACTTGCAGTACTTGATTAGAGTCGACTTGCGAAACTTGACTTCTGATGCGCAGGACCCGGAGTTTACAGACTTGTTTGCCTTCACTGACTTGCAGAGTTTGAAGTAACTTAAGCTTAATGTATTAAGCTTAAGCTTAATAAGCTTAAACAGGCCGCTGTTTTTTCGTGGGGGGGGGGGGGGGGGGGCCGTTTTGACTGCGCGTGATTTTCGGGGGCTTCCCTTGCTGATCGATTTGTAGATTGGAAGCTTAATAAGCTTCTTAAGCTTTGTTTTAAGCTTTTAAACTAAGCTTTTTTGAAGAAAGAGATATGGCTTCTTACTGTTTATCGCGACTTATTCATGGAGATGAGGGAGTGGTCCTCCGCCGACAGAAAGTGGTCCTTCGCGATCTGACAGTGGAAATAGGGGTTCTTGATCGCCAGAAGTCTGCCTGTATCGACGGTTCGCGACGAGATTGACTGTAGAGGCCGTTTGTTCCTGGAGCTCCGCCTTCGCCCGAGATTGGTAGCGATTGGAAGCCCTTGATCTCTGCTCCGCTCTGATACCACTGGTGCGCAGATCGGACGCAGGTAGCTCACGTAGTGAATTCCCAAAGGTCCCCAAGAACAAAGTACTCTACTTTTTAGCACAAAAACCAATGTAAAAGCAAGCACGACATGAGACAAGAGACAAATTGGGTTCAATCTCCCCCATGCCTTGTGTGAGCGCTTCACAAAGCATGTATTTAATGTATATTTCCAATCTTTATGCTCAAAAATAGCCCAATTACAAAAATATGACAAGCTTTTAGCTTTTGAGTTTGCTTTCTACCAAAAATAAGAAAATAAAGCTAATGGACGGTGCCCATAGAGTCTGGCACGCCCAATCTCAATGTCCAAATAGAAATAACATATCCAGGCGCATAAGCGCATACAAAATACTAATAAATAATCGATGTCTCTATAGACATAACAAAATATAGGCGTGGCGCCTATCAAAATATAGTCCAAAGATCGAAAACCCGCTAGACTCCAATGCTTTCCTCCGCCACTGCTGCTATCTCTACACATCAACTGAAGCATTCACAATCGTTAGTAAAATAACACAATTAAACCGACAAAAGTGAATACCTAGCAGTCTTCAGCTACATAAATAAATCAACTGGTTAGAAATAAATCCTAACCTTAATTTATTACGAGTGCGCACTCTAAACTCATAAACGTTTATTAATTTAATATGCATTTTGCGGAATCACCCGCTATGGAATCACCCATGTACACACTGAATTAATGAAACGCCCGAAAAGGACAGGCGTCCCCATCAACTTCTCGCACAAAGAATCCTCTTTGCGTATGAGCCCCGGTCATCTAAGTTTACGGAATCCACCGTAAAACCTCACGGAATCCACCGTGGAATATGCCTCCTGGCATCATATCATTCTACTGAAAGTGGCAGGTGCATTAGTTAATCCAAATGGCATAACTAAAAATTCGTAATGGCCAAACTGTGTTCTGAATGCAGTCTTAAATATGTCGGATCTATCTAGCCTCACCTGATGATATCCAGACTTAAGGTCAATTTTACTAAATATAGAAGATCCTTGCAGTTTGTCCGTAAGGTCATCAACTCTAGGTATAGGATACCTATTCTTTACAGTGATCTTGTTTAATGCTCGGTAGTCAATACACATCCGATAAGTATTATTCTTTTTCTTGACTAAGAGCACAGGTGCACCGAATGGGGAACTGCTAGGTCGAATTAAACCTCTATTTAGTAATTCTTCTGCTTGAGTCTGGATTTCTTTTTGCTCTATTTGATTGTGCCTATATGGGGCTTTGCAAGGTGGTTGTGTGCCAGGTATTAGGTCAATCTTATGGTCTTCTGGACGTGATGGAGGTAAACCTGGTGGTAGGTCTTCTGCAAAACAATCCTTAAAATATGCAAGAAATTCCTTATGCCTAGGGTGCATATGAGTTTCTTTTGCGTGCAATTCATTCACCCAAATGAGATATGATTTAGTATTCTTGCGTAGTGCACGTTTTGCTTGAGTATGCGAAAGCAGTGGAAACATATGAGATGCATGCATACCAAATAAAGTAATAGATTTTCCTTGAAAATTTATATTCATTGTGTGTGTGGAATAATCTATATTGGGATTATGTTGGTGTCTCCATGGCATTCCTAGAATAATGTCGCTAGACTGTAATGGGACAACTAAGAAATTTCTTCTTTCAAAATATGGACCAATTTGAATTTCTAAATCTTGAACTTCTTGTGTGCCATTGTACCTAGTGCCTAAAAATGCAGCTTTTATGCGATAGTGCGGAACTTGAAACTTCGTTTACTTATCTTGGATTCCTTGCGAATGGTTTGTGCTTCAAGAGTGGCGTCGATGGTACGGCGAATCAGATCTTCAGCTTGCGGTTCTTCTTTATCAGTGGACGCTCCTTGTAGCTTTGTCAATTGCGCTTGCAAGGCTTGCCTAGCTCTTCGCTCTTCTTCCAATTGTAGCATGATAAGATCCAGCTTTTGTTCCATGGTAGGCTCGGGTAGATCGTCTTCAGCCATAGGATCATCCATATGTGGGGTAGTCATCCTGTAAAACTCAACAAACCTTTCTCACTCAAAATCAGTTAGCGGGATGAGCGTAGCTCAAATTTGGGGTTACAAGGCTATGTATTTTTGGGTATTTTCTTCTTCAATTTTCAGAAATTCTGAAATATTTCTGTCTCCGTTTGCTGAAAGTACTTCAACGAACTTGTAGGTAGGTAAAACAGCTTGCTGCGAACAACTTTCCAGTTCTGAGTTTTTGCAAACGAACAAGTCTTCTAGGAGTTTCGAGCGTTAGTCAGTTCTGATTTAGTCTGACTTGCAGAGTTGCAGACTTAACAGACTTGCAGGGTTGTAGACTTGCTGGACTTAGCCGACTTGCAGAACTTGCAGTACTTGATTAGAGTCGACTTGCGAAACTTGACTTCTGATGCGCAGGACCCGGAGTTTACAGACTTGTTTGCCTTCACTGACTTGCAGAGTTTGAAGTAACTTAAGCTTAATGTATTAAGCTTAAGCTTAATAAGCTTAAACAGGCCGCTGTTTTTTCGTGGGGGGGGGGGGGGGGGCGTTTTGACTGCGCGTGATTTTCGGGGGCTTCCCTTGCTGATCGATTTGTAGATTGGAAGCTTAATAAGCTTCTTAAGCTTTGTTTTAAGCTTTTAAACTAAGCTTTTTTGAAGAAAGAGATATGGCTTCTTACTGTTTATCGCGACTTATTCATGGAGATGAGGGAGTGGTCCTCCGCCGACAGAAAGTGGTCCTTCGCGATCTGACAGTGGAAATAGGGGTTCTTGATCGCCAGAAGTCTGCCTGTATCGACGGTTCGCGACGAGATTGACTGTAGAGGCCGTTTGTTCCTGGAGCTCCGCCTTCGCCCGAGATTGGTAGCGATTGGAAGCCCTTGATCTCAGCTCCGCTCTGATACCACTGGTGCGCAGATCGGACGCAGGTAGCTCACGTAGTGAATTCCCAAAGGTCCCCAAGAACAAAGTACTCTACTTTTTAGCACAAAAACCAATGTAAAAGCAAGCACGACATGAGACAAGAGACAAATTGGGTTCAATCTCCCCCATGCCTTGTGTGAGCGCTTCACAAAGCATGTATTTAATGTATATTTCCAATCTTTATGCTCAAAAATAGCCCAATTACAAAAATATGACAAGCTTTTAGCTTTTGAGTTTGCTTTCTACCAAAAATAAGAAAATAAAGCTAATGGACGGTGCCCATAGAGTCTGGCACGCCCAATCTCAATGTCCAAATAGAAATAACATATCCAGGCGCATAAGCGCATACAAAATAATAATAAATAATCGATGTCTCTATAGACATAACAAAATATAGGCGTGGCGCCTATCAAAATATAGTCCAAAGATCGAAAACCCGCTAGACTCCAATGCTTTCCTCCGCCACTGCTGCTATCTCTACACATCAACTGAAGCATTCACAATCGTTAGTAAAATAACACAATTAAACCGACAAAAGTGAATACCTAGCAGTCTTCAGCTACATAAATAAATCAACTGGTTAGAAATAAATCCTAACCTTAATTTATTACGAGTGCGCACTCTAAACTCATAAACGTTTATTAATTTAATATGCATTTTGCGGAATCACCCGCTATGGAATCACCCATGTACACACTGAATTAATGAAACGCCCGAAAAGGACAGGCGTCCCCATCAACTTCTCGCACAAAGAATCCTCTTTGCGTATGAGCCCCGGTCATCTAAGTTTACGGAATCCACCGTAAAACCTCACGGAATCCACCGTGGAATATGCCTCCTGGCATCATATCATTCTACTGAAAGTGGCAGGTGCATTAGTTAATCCAAATGGCATAACTAAAAATTCGTAATGGCCAAACTGTGTTCTGAATGCAGTCTTAAATATGTCGGATCTATCTAGCCTCACCTGATGATATCCAGACTTAAGGTCAATTTTACTAAATATAGAAGATCCTTGCAGTTTGTCCGTAAGGTCATCAACTCTAGGTATAGGATACCTATTCTTTACAGTGATCTTGTTTAATGCTCGGTAGTCAATACACATCCGATAAGTATTATTCTTTTTCTTGACTAAGAGCACAGGTGCACCGAATGGGGAACTGCTAGGTCGAATTAAACCTCTATTTAGTAATTCTTCTGCTTGAGTCTGGATTTCTTTTTGCTCTATTTGATTGTGCCTATATGGGGCTTTGCAAGGTGGTTGTGTGCCAGGTATTAGGTCAATCTTATGGTCTTCTGGACGTGATGGAGGTAAACCTGGTGGTAGGTCTTCTGCAAAACAATCCTTAAAATATGCAAGAAATTCCTTATGCCTAGGGTGCATATGAGTTTCTTTTGCGTGCAATTCATTCACCCAAATGAGATATGATTTAGTATTCTTGCGTAGTGCACGTTTTGCTTGAGTATGCGAAAGCAGTGGAAACATATGAGATGCATGCATACCAAATAAAGTAATAGATTTTCCTTGAAAATTTATATTCATTGTGTGTGTGGAATAATCTATATTGGGATTATGTTGGTGTCTCCATGGCATTCCTAGAATAATGTCGCTAGACTGTAATGGGACAACTAAGAAATTTCTTCTTTCAAAATATGGACCAATTTGAATTTCTAAATCTTGAACTTCTTGTGTGCCATTGTACCTAGTGCCTAAAAATGCAGCTTTTATGCGATAGTGCGGAACTTGAAACTTCGTTTACTTATCTTGGATTCCTTGCGAATGGTTTGTGCTTCAAGAGTGGCGTCGATGGTACGGCGAATCAGATCTTCAGCTTGCGGTTCTTCTTTATCAGTGGACGCTCCTTGTAGCTTTGTCAATTGCGCTTGCAAGGCTTGCCTAGCTCTTCGCTCTTCTTCCAATTGTAGCATGATAAGATCCAGCTTTTGTTCCATGGTAGGCTCGGGTAGATCGTCTTCAGCCATAGGATCATCCATATGTGGGGTAGTCATCCTGTAAAACTCAACAAACCTTTCTCACTCAAAATCAGTTAGCGGGATGAGCGTAGCTCAAATTTGGGGTTACAAGGCTATGTATTTTTGGGTATTTTCTTCTTCAATTTTCAGAAATTCTGAAATATTTCTGTCTCCGTTTGCTGAAAGTACTTCAACGAACTTGTAGATAGGTAAAACAGCTTGCTGCGAACAACTTTCCAGTTCTGAGTTTTTGCAAACGAACAAGTCTTCTAGGAGTTTCGAGCGTTAGTCAGTTCTGATTTAGTCTGACTTGCAGAGTTGCAGACTTAACAGACTTGCAGGGTTGTAGACTTGCTGGACTTAGCCGACTTGCAGAACTTGCAGTACTTGATTAGAGTCGACTTGCGAAACTTGACTTCTGATGCGCAGGACCCGGAGTTTACAGACTTGTTTGCCTTCACTGACTTGCAGAGTTTGAAGTAACTTAAGCTTAATGTATTAAGCTTAAGCTTAATAAGCTTAAACAGGCCGCTGTTTTTTGTGGGGGGGGGGGGGCGTTTTGACTGCGCGGCCGTTTTGACGCATTTTCGGGGGCTTCCCTTGCTGATCGATTTGTAGATTGGAAGCTTAATAAGCTTCTTAAGCTTTGTTTTAAGCTTTTAAACTAAGCTTTTTTGAAGAAAGAGATATGGCTTCTTACTGTTTATCGCGACTTATTCATGGAGATGAGGGAGTGGTCCTCCGCCGACAGAAAGTGGTCCTTCGCGATCTGACAGTGGAAATAGGGGTTCTTGATCGCCAGAAGTCTGCCTGTATCGACGGTTCGCGACGAGATTGACTGTAGAGGCCGTTTGTTCCTGGAGCTCCGCCTTCGCCCGAGATTGGTAGCGATTGGAAGCCCTTGATCTCAGCTCCGCTCTGATACCACTGGTGCGCAGATCGGACGCAGGTAGCTCACGTAGTGAATTCCCAAAGGTCCCCAAGAACAAAGTACTCTACTTTTTAGCACAAAAACCAATGTAAAAGCAAGCACGACATGAGACAAGAGACAAATTGGGTTCAATCTCCCCCATGCCTTGTGTGAGCGCTTCACAAAGCATGTATTTAATGTATATTTCCAATCTTTATGCTCAAAAATAGCCCAATTACAAAAATATGACAAGCTTTTAGCTTTTGAGTTTGCTTTCTACCAAAAATAAGAAAATAAAGCTAATGGACGGTGCCCATAGAGTCTGGCACGCCCAATCTCAATGTCCAAATAGAAATAACATATCCAGGCGCATAAGCGCATACAAAATAATAATAAATAATCGATGTCTCTATAGACATAACAAAATATAGGCGTGGCGCCTATCAAAATATAGTCCAAAGATCGAAAACCCGCTAGACTCCAATGCTTTCCTCCGCCACTGCTGCTATCTCTACACATCAACTGAAGCATTCACAATCGTTAGTAAAATAACACAATTAAACCGACAAAAGTGAATACCTAGCAGTCTTCAGCTACATAAATAAATCAACTGGTTAGAAATAAATCCTAACCTTAATTTATTACGAGTGCGCACTCTAAACTCATAAACGTTTATTAATTTAATATGCATTTTGCGGAATCACCCGCTATGGAATCACCCATGTACACACTGAATTAATGAAACGCCCGAAAAGGACAGGCGTCCCCATCAACTTCTCGCACAAAGAATCCTCTTTGCGTATGAGCCCCGGTCATCTAAGTTTACGGAATCCACCGTAAAACCTCACGGAATCCACCGTGGAATATGCCTCCTGGCATCATATCATTCTACTGAAAGTGGCAGGTGCATTAGTTAATCCAAATGGCATAACTAAAAATTCGTAATGGCCAAACTGTGTTCTGAATGCAGTCTTAAATATGTCGGATCTATCTAGCCTCACCTGATGATATCCAGACTTAAGGTCAATTTTACTAAATATAGAAGATCCTTGCAGTTTGTCCGTAAGGTCATCAACTCTAGGTATAGGATACCTATTCTTTACAGTGATCTTGTTTAATGCTCGGTAGTCAATACACATCCGATAAGTATTATTCTTTTTCTTGACTAAGAGCACAGGTGCACCGAATGGGGAACTGCTAGGTCGAATTAAACCTCTATTTAGTAATTCTTCTGCTTGAGTCTGGATTTCTTTTTGCTCTATTTGATTGTGCCTATATGGGGCTTTGCAAGGTGGTTGTGTGCCAGGTATTAGGTCAATCTTATGGTCTTCTGGACGTGATGGAGGTAAACCTGGTGGTAGGTCTTCTGCAAAACAATCCTTAAAATATGCAAGAAATTCCTTATGCCTAGGGTGCATATGAGTTTCTTTTGCGTGCAATTCATTCACCCAAATGAGATATGATTTAGTATTCTTGCGTAGTGCACGTTTTGCTTGAGTATGCGAAAGCAGTGGAAACATATGAGATGCATGCATACCAAATAAAGTAATAGATTTTCCTTGAAAATTTATATTCATTGTGTGTGTGGAATAATCTATATTGGGATTATGTTGGTGTCTCCATGGCATTCCTAGAATAATGTCGCTAGACTGTAATGGGACAACTAAGAAATTTCTTCTTTCAAAATATGGACCAATTTGAATTTCTAAATCTTGAACTTCTTGTGTGCCATTGTACCTAGTGCCTAAAAATGCAGCTTTTATGCGATAGTGCGGAACTTGAAACTTCGTTTACTTATCTTGGATTCCTTGCGAATGGTTTGTGCTTCAAGAGTGGCGTCGATGGTACGGCGAATCAGATCTTCAGCTTGCGGTTCTTCTTTATCAGTGGACGCTCCTTGTAGCTTTGTCAATTGCGCTTGCAAGGCTTGCCTAGCTCTTCGCTCTTCTTCCAATTGTAGCATGATAAGATCCAGCTTTTGTTCCATGGTAGGCTCGGGTAGATCGTCTTCAGCCATAGGATCATCCATATGTGGGGTAGTCATCCTGTAAAACTCAACAAACCTTTCTCACTCAAAATCAGTTAGCGGGATGAGCGTAGCTCAAATTTGGGGTTACAAGGCTATGTATTTTTGGGTATTTTCTTCTTCAATTTTCAGAAATTCTGAAATATTTCTGTCTCCGTTTGCTGAAAGTACTTCAACGAACTTGTAGATAGGTAAAACAGCTTGCTGCGAACAACTTTCCAGTTCTGAGTTTTTGCAAACGAACAAGTCTTCTAGGAGTTTCGAGCGTTAGTCAGTTCTGATTTAGTCTGACTTGCAGAGTTGCAGACTTAACAGACTTGCAGGGTTGTAGACTTGCTGGACTTAGCCGACTTGCAGAACTTGCAGTACTTGATTAGAGTCGACTTGCGAAACTTGACTTCTGATGCGCAGGACCCGGAGTTTACAGACTTGTTTGCCTTCACTGACTTGCAGAGTTTGAAGTAACTTAAGCTTAATGTATTAAGCTTAAGCTTAATAAGCTTAAACAGGCCGCTGTTTTTTCGTGGGGGGGGGGGGGGGGGCCGTTTTGACTGCGCGTGATTTTCGGGGGCTTCCCTTGCTGATCGATTTGTAGATTGGAAGCTTAATAAGCTTCTTAAGCTTTGTTTTAAGCTTTTAAACTAAGCTTTTTTGAAGAAAGAGATATGGCTTCTTACTGTTTATCGCGACTTATTCATGGAGATGAGGGAGTGGTCCTCCGCCGACAGAAAGTGGTCCTTCGCGATCTGACAGTGGAAATAGGGGTTCTTGATCGCCAGAAGTCTGCCTGTATCGACGGTTCGCGACGAGATTGACTGTAGAGGCCGTTTGTTCCTGGAGCTCCGCCTTCGCCCGAGATTGGTAGCGATTGGAAGCCCTTGATCTCTGCTCCGCTCTGATACCACTGGTGCGCAGATCGGACGCAGGTAGCTCACGTAGTGAATTCCCAAAGGTCCCCAAGAACAAAGTACTCTACTTTTTAGCACAAAAACCAATGTAAAAGCAAGCACGACATGAGACAAGAGACAAATTGGGTTCAATCTCCCCCATGCCTTGTGTGAGCGCTTCACAAAGCATGTATTTAATGTATATTTCCAATCTTTATGCTCAAAAATAGCCCAATTACAAAAATATGACAAGCTTTTAGCTTTTGAGTTTGCTTTCTACCAAAAATAAGAAAATAAAGCTAATGGACGGTGCCCATAGAGTCTGGCACGCCCAATCTCAATGTCCAAATAGAAATAACATATCCAGGCGCATAAGCGCATACAAAATAATAATAAATAATCGATGTCTCTATAGACATAACAAAATATAGGCGTGGCGCCTATCAAAATATAGTCCAAAGATGGAAAACCCGCTAGACTCCAATGCTTTCCTCCGCCACTGCTGCTATCTCTACACATCAACTGAAGCATTCACAATCGTTAGTAAAATAACACAATTAAACCGACAAAAGTGAATACCTAGCAGTCTTCAGCTACATAAATAAATCAACTGGTTAGAAATAAATCCTAACCTTAATTTATTACGAGTGCGCACTCTAAACTCATAAACGTTTATTAATTTAATATGCATTTTGCGGAATCACCCGCTATGGAATCACCCATGTACACACTGAATTAATGAAACGCCCGAAAAGGACAGGCGTCCCCATCAACTTCTCGCACAAAGAATCCTCTTTGCGTATGAGCCCCGGTCATCTAAGTTTACGGAATCCACCGTAAAACCTCACGGAATCCACCGTGGAATATGCCTCCTGGCATCATATCATTCTACTGAAAGTGGCAGGTGCATTAGTTAATCCAAATGGCATAACTAAAAATTCGTAATGGCCAAACTGTGTTCTGAATGCAGTCTTAAATATGTCGGATCTATCTAGCCTCACCTGATGATATCCAGACTTAAGGTCAATTTTACTAAATATAGAAGATCCTTGCAGTTTGTCCGTAAGGTCATCAACTCTAGGTATAGGATACCTATTCTTTACAGTGATCTTGTTTAATGCTCGGTAGTCAATACACATCCGATAAGTATTATTCTTTTTCTTGACTAAGAGCACAGGTGCACCGAATGGGGAACTGCTAGGTCGAATTAAACCTCTATTTAGTAATTCTTCTGCTTGAGTCTGGATTTCTTTTTGCTCTATTTGATTGTGCCTATATGGGGCTTTGCAAGGTGGTTGTGTGCCAGGTATTAGGTCAATCTTATGGTCTTCTGGACGTGATGGAGGTAAACCTGGTGGTAGGTCTTCTGCAAAACAATCCTTAAAATATGCAAGAAATTCCTTATGCCTAGGGTGCATATGAGTTTCTTTTGCGTGCAATTCATTCACCCAAATGAGATATGATTTAGTATTCTTGCGTAGTGCACGTTTTGCTTGAGTATGCGAAAGCAGTGGAAACATATGAGATGCATGCATACCAAATAAAGTAATAGATTTTCCTTGAAAATTTATATTCATTGTGTGTGTGGAATAATCTATATTGGGATTATGTTGGTGTCTCCATGGCATTCCTAGAATAATGTCGCTAGACTGTAATGGGACAACTAAGAAATTTCTTCTTTCAAAATATGGACCAATTTGAATTTCTAAATCTTGAACTTCTTGTGTGCCATTGTACCTAGTGCCTAAAAATGCAGCTTTTATGCGATAGTGCGGAACTTGAAACTTCGTTTACTTATCTTGGATTCCTTGCGAATGGTTTGTGCTTCAAGAGTGGCGTCGATGGTACGGCGAATCAGATCTTCAGCTTGCGGTTCTTCTTTATCAGTGGACGCTCCTTGTAGCTTTGTCAATTGCGCTTGCAAGGCTTGCCTAGCTCTTCGCTCTTCTTCCAATTGTAGCATGATAAGATCCAGCTTTTGTTCCATGGTAGGCTCGGGTAGATCGTCTTCAGCCATAGGATCATCCATATGTGGGGTAGTCATCCTGTAAAACTCAACAAACCTTTCTCACTCAAAATCAGTTAGCGGGATGAGCGTAGCTCAAATTTGGGGTTACAAGGCTATGTATTTTTGGGTATTTTCTTCTTCAATTTTCAGAAATTCTGAAATATTTCTGTCTCCGTTTGCTGAAAGTACTTCAACGAACTTGTAGATAGGTAAAACAGCTTGCTGCGAACAACTTTCCAGTTCTGAGTTTTTGCAAACGAACAAGTCTTCTAGGAGTTTCGAGCGTTAGTCAGTTCTGATTTAGTCTGACTTGCAGAGTTGCAGACTTAACAGACTTGCAGGGTTGTAGACTTGCTGGACTTAGCCGACTTGCAGAACTTGCAGTACTTGATTAGAGTCGACTTGCGAAACTTGACTTCTGATGCGCAGGACCCGGAGTTTACAGACTTGTTTGCCTTCACTGACTTGCAGAGTTTGAAGTAACTTAAGCTTAATGTATTAAGCTTAAGCTTAATAAGCTTAAACAGGCCGCTGTTTTTTCGTGGGGGGGGGGGGGGGGGGGCCGTTTTGACTGCGCGTGATTTTCGGGGGCTTCCCTTGCTGATCGATTTGTAGATTGGAAGCTTAATAAGCTTCTTAAGCTTTGTTTTAAGCTTTTAAACTAAGCTTTTTTGAAGAAAGAGATATGGCTTCTTACTGTTTATCGCGACTTATTCATGGAGATGAGGGAGTGGTCCTCCGCCGACAGAAAGTGGTCCTTCGCGATCTGACAGTGGAAATAGGGGTTCTTGATCGCCAGAAGTCTGCCTGTATCGACGGTTCGCGACGAGATTGACTGTAGAGGCCGTTTGTTCCTGGAGCTCCGCCTTCGCCCGAGATTGGTAGCGATTGGAAGCCCTTGATCTCTGCTCCGCTCTGATACCACTGGTGCGCAGATCGGACGCAGGTAGCTCACGTAGTGAATTCCCAAAGGTCCCCAAGAACAAAGTACTCTACTTTTTAGCACAAAAACCAATGTAAAAGCAAGCACGACATGAGACAAGAGACAAATTGGGTTCAATCTCCCCCATGCCTTGTGTGAGCGCTTCACAAAGCATGTATTTAATGTATATTTCCAATCTTTATGCTCAAAAATAGCCCAATTACAAAAATATGACAAGCTTTTAGCTTTTGAGTTTGCTTTCTACCAAAAATAAGAAAATAAAGCTAATGGACGGTGCCCATAGAGTCTGGCACGCCCAATCTCAATGTCCAAATAGAAATAACATATCCAGGCGCATAAGCGCATACAAAATAATAATAAATAATCGATGTCTCTATAGACATAACAAAATATAGGCGTGGCGCCTATCAAAATATAGTCCAAAGATGGAAAACCCGCTAGACTCCAATGCTTTCCTCCGCCACTGCTGCTATCTCTACACATCAACTGAAGCATTCACAATCGTTAGTAAAATAACACAATTAAACCGACAAAAGTGAATACCTAGCAGTCTTCAGCTACATAAATAAATCAACTGGTTAGAAATAAATCCTAACCTTAATTTATTACGAGTGCGCACTCTAAACTCATAAACGTTTATTAATTTAATATGCATTTTGCGGAATCACCCGCTATGGAATCACCCATGTACACACTGAATTAATGAAACGCCCGAAAAGGACAGGCGTCCCCATCAACTTCTCGCACAAAGAATCCTCTTTGCGTATGAGCCCCGGTCATCTAAGTTTACGGAATCCACCGTAAAACCTCACGGAATCCACCGTGGAATATGCCTCCTGGCATCATATCATTCTACTGAAAGTGGCAGGTGCATTAGTTAATCCAAATGGCATAACTAAAAATTCGTAATGGCCAAACTGTGTTCTGAATGCAGTCTTAAATATGTCGGATCTATCTAGCCTCACCTGATGATATCCAGACTTAAGGTCAATTTTACTAAATATAGAAGATCCTTGCAGTTTGTCCGTAAGGTCATCAACTCTAGGTATAGGATACCTATTCTTTACAGTGATCTTGTTTAATGCTCGGTAGTCAATACACATCCGATAAGTATTATTCTTTTTCTTGACTAAGAGCACAGGTGCACCGAATGGGGAACTGCTAGGTCGAATTAAACCTCTATTTAGTAATTCTTCTGCTTGAGTCTGGATTTCTTTTTGCTCTATTTGATTGTGCCTATATGGGGCTTTGCAAGGTGGTTGTGTGCCAGGTATTAGGTCAATCTTATGGTCTTCTGGACGTGATGGAGGTAAACCTGGTGGTAGGTCTTCTGCAAAACAATCCTTAAAATATGCAAGAAATTCCTTATGCCTAGGGTGCATATGAGTTTCTTTTGCGTGCAATTCATTCACCCAAATGAGATATGATTTAGTATTCTTGCATAGTGCACGTTTTGCTTGAGTATGCGAAAGCAGTGGAAACATATGAGATGCATGCATACCAAATAAAGTAATAGATTTTCCTTGAAAATTTATATTCATTGTGTGTGTGGAATAATCTATATTGGGATTATGTTGGTGTCTCCATGGCATTCCTAGAATAATGTCGCTAGACTGTAATGGGACAACTAAGAAATTTCTTCTTTCAAAATATGGACCAATTTGAATTTCTAAATCTTGAACTTCTTGTGTGCCATTGTACCTAGTGCCTAAAAATGCAGCTTTTATGCGATAGTGCGGAACTTGAAACTTCGTTTACTTATCTTGGATTCCTTGCGAATGGTTTGTGCTTCAAGAGTGGCGTCGATGGTACGGCGAATCAGATCTTCAGCTTGCGGTTCTTCTTTATCAGTGGACGCTCCTTGTAGCTTTGTCAATTGCGCTTGCAAGGCTTGCCTAGCTCTTCGCTCTTCTTCCAATTGTAGCATGATAAGATCCAGCTTTTGTTCCATGGTAGGCTCGGGTAGATCGTCTTCAGCCATAGGATCATCCATATGTGGGGTAGTCATCCTGTAAAACTCAACAAACCTTTCTCACTCAAAATCAGTTAGCGGGATGAGCGTAGCTCAAATTTGGGGTTACAAGGCTATGTATTTTTGGGTATTTTCTTCTTCAATTTTCAGAAATTCTGAAATATTTCTGTCTCCGTTTGCTGAAAGTACTTCAACGAACTTGTAGATAGGTAAAACAGCTTGCTGCGAACAACTTTCCAGTTCTGAGTTTTTGCAAACGAACAAGTCTTCTAGGAGTTTCGAGCGTTAGTCAGTTCTGATTTAGTCTGACTTGCAGAGTTGCAGACTTAACAGACTTGCAGGGTTGTAGACTTGCTGGACTTAGCCGACTTGCAGAACTTGCAATACTTGATTAGAGTCGACTTGCGAAACTTGACTTCTGATGCGCAGGACCCGGAGTTTACAGACTTGTTTGCCTTCACTGACTTGCAGAGTTTGAAGTAACTTAAGCTTAATGTATTAAGCTTAAGCTTAATAAGCTTAAACAGGCCGCTGTTTTTTCGTGGGGGGGGGGGGGGGGGCCGTTTTGACTGCGCGTGATTTTCGGGGGCTTCCCTTGCTGATCGATTTGTAGATTGGAAGCTTAATAAGCTTCTTAAGCTTTGTTTTAAGCTTTTAAACTAAGCTTTTTTGAAGAAAGAGATATGGCTTCTTATTGTTTATCGCGACTTATTCATGGAGATGAGGGAGTGGTCCTCCGCCGACAGAAAGTGGTCCTTCGCGATCTGACAGTGGAAATAGGGGTTCTTGATCGCCAGAAGTCTGCCTGTATCGACGGTTCGCGACGAGATTGACTGTAGAGGCCGTTTGTTCCTGGAGCTCCGCCTTCGCCCGAGATTGGTAGCGATTGGAAGCCCTTGATCTCTGCTCCGCTCTGATACCACTGGTGCGCAGATCGGACGCAGGTAGCTCACGTAGTGAATTCCCAAAGGTCCCCAAGAACAAAGTACTCTACTTTTTAGCACAAAAACCAATGTAAAAGCAAGCACGACATGAGACAAGAGACAAATTGGGTTCAATCTCCCCCATGCCTTGTGTGAGCGCTTCACAAAGCATGTATTTAATGTATATTTCCAATCTTTATGCTCAAAAATAGCCCAATTACAAAAATATGACAAGCTTTTAGCTTTTGAGTTTGCTTTCTACCAAAAATAAGAAAATAAAGCTAATGGACGGTGCCCATAGAGTCTGGCACGCCCAATCTCAATGTCCAAATAGAAATAACATATCCAGGCGCATAAGCGCATACAAAATAATAATAAATAATCGATGTCTCTATAGACATAACAAAATATAGGCGTGGCGCCTATCAAAATATAGTCCAAAGATCGAAAACCCGCTAGACTCCAATGCTTTCCTCCGCCACTGCTGCTATCTCTACACATCAACTGAAGCATTCACAATCGTTAGTAAAATAACACAATTAAACCGACAAAAGTGAATACCTAGCAGTCTTCAGCTACATAAATAAATCAACTGGTTAGAAATAAATCCTAACCTTAATTTATTACGAGTGCGCACTCTAAACTCATAAACGTTTATTAATTTAATATGCATTTTGCGGAATCACCCGCTATGGAATCACCCATGTACACACTGAATTAATGAAACGCCCGAAAAGGACAGGCGTCCCCATCAACTTCTCGCACAAAGAATCCTCTTTGCGTATGAGCCCCGGTCATCTAAGTTTACGGAATCCACCGTAAAACCTCACGGAATCCACCGTGGAATATGCCTCCTGGCATCATATCATTCTACTGAAAGTGGCAGGTGCATTAGTTAATCCAAATGGCATAACTAAAAATTCGTAATGGCCAAACTGTGTTCTGAATGCAGTCTTAAATATGTCGGATCTATCTAGCCTCACCTGATGATATCCAGACTTAAGGTCAATTTTACTAAATATAGAAGATCCTTGCAGTTTATCCGTAAGGTCATCAACTCTAGGTATAGGATACCTATTCTTTACAGTGATCTTGTTTAATGCTCGGTAGTCAATACACATCCGATAAGTATTATTCTTTTTCTTGACTAAGAGCACAGGTGCACCGAATGGGGAACTGCTAGGTCGAATTAAACCTCTATTTAGTAATTCTTCTGCTTGAGTCTGGATTTCTTTTTGCTCTATTTGATTGTGCCTATATGGGGCTTTGCAAGGTGGTTGTGTGCCAGGTATTAGGTCAATCTTATGGTCTTCTGGACGTGATGGAGGTAAACCTGGTGGTAGGTCTTCTGCAAAACAATCCTTAAAATATGCAAGAAATTCCTTATGCCTAGGGTGCATATGAGTTTCTTTTGCGTGCAATTCATTCACCCAAATGAGATATGATTTAGTATTCTTGCGTAGTGCACGTTTTGCTTGAGTATGCGAAAGCAGTGGAAACATATGAGATGCATGCATACCAAATAAAGTAATAGATTTTCCTTGAAAATTTATATTCATTGTGTGTGTGGAATAATCTATATTGGGATTATGTTGGTGTCTCCATGGCATTCCTAGAATAATGTCGCTAGACTGTAATGGGACAACTAAGAAATTTCTTCTTTCAAAATATGGACCAATTTGAATTTCTAAATCTTGAACTTCTTGTGTGCCATTGTACCTAGTGCCTAAAAATGCAGCTTTTATGCGATAGTGCGGAACTTGAAACTTCGTTTACTTATCTTGGATTCCTTGCGAATGGTTTGTGCTTCAAGAGTGGCGTCGATGGTACGGCGAATCAGATCTTCAGCTTGCGGTTCTTCTTTATCAGTGGACGCTCCTTGTAGCTTTGTCAATTGCGCTTGCAAGGCTTGCCTAGCTCTTCGCTCTTCTTCCAATTGTAGCATGATAAGATCCAGCTTTTGTTCCATGGTAGGCTCGGGTAGATCGTCTTCAGCCATAGGATCATCCATATGTGGGGTAGTCATCCTGTAAAACTCAACAAACCTTTCTCACTCAAAATCAGTTAGCGGGATGAGCGTAGCTCAAATTTGGGCTTACAAGGCTATGTATTTTTGGGTATTTTCTTCTTCAATTTTCAGAAATTCTGAAATATTTCTGTCTCCGTTTGCTGAAAGTACTTCAACGAACTTGTAGGTAGGTAAAACAGCTTGCTGCGAACAACTTTCCAGTTCTGAGTTTTTGCAAACGAACAAGTCTTCTAGGAGTTTCGAGCGTTAGTCAGTTCTGATTTAGTCTGACTTGCAGAGTTGCAGACTTAACAGACTTGCAGGGTTGTAGACTTGCTGGACTTAGCCGACTTGCAGAACTTGCAGTACTTGATTAGAGTCGACTTGCGAAACTTGACTTCTGATGCGCAGGACCCGGAGTTTACAGACTTGTTTGCCTTCACTGACTTGCAGAGTTTGAAGTAACTTAAGCTTAATGTATTAAGCTTAAGCTTAATAAGCTTAAACAGGCCGCTGTTTTTTCGTGGGGGGGGGGGGGGGGGCCGTTTTGACTGCGCGTGATTTTCGGGGGCTTCCCTTGCTGATCGATTTGTAGATTGGAAGCTTAATAAGCTTCTTAAGCTTTGTTTTAAGCTTTTAAACTAAGCTTTTTTGAAGAAAGAGATATGGCTTCTTACTGTTTATCGCGACTTATTCATGGAGATGAGGGAGTGGTCCTCCACCGACAGAAAGTGGTCCTTCGCGATCTGACAGTGGAAATAGGGGTTCTTGATTGCCAGAAGTCTGCCTGTATCGACGGTTCGCGACGAGATTGACTGTAGAGGCCGTTTGTTCCTGGAGCTCCGCCTTCGCCCGAGATTGGTAGCGATTGGAAGCCCTTGATCTTTGCTCCGCTCTGATACCACTGGTGCGCAGATCGGACGCAGGTAGCTCACGTAGTGAATTCCCAAAGGTCCCCAAGAACAAAGTACTCTACTTTTTAGCACAAAAACCAATGTAAAAGCAAGCACGACATGAGACAAGAGACAAATTGGGTTCAATCTCCCCCATGCCTTGTGTGAGCGCTTCACAAAGCATGTATTTAATGTATATTTCCAATCTTTATGCTCAAAAATAGCCCAATTACAAAAATATGACAAGCTTTTAGCTTTTGAGTTTGCTTTCTACCAAAAATAAGAAAATAAAGCTAATGGACGGTGCCCATAGAGTCTGGCACGCCCAATCTCAATGTCCAAATAGAAATAACATATCCGGGCGCATAAGCGCATACAAAATAATAATAAATAATCGATGTCTCTATAGACATAACAAAATATAGGCGTGGCGCTTATCAAAATATAGTCCAAAGATCGAAAACCCGCTAGACTCCAATGCTTTCCTCCGCCACTGCTGCTATCTCTACACATCAACTGAAGCATTCACAATCGTTAGTAAAATAACACAATTAAACCGACAAAAGTGAATACCTAGCAGTCTTCAGCTACATAAATAAATCAACTGGTTAGAAATAAATCCTAACCTTAATTTATTACGAGTGCGCACTCTAAACTCATAAACGTTTATTAATTTAATATGCATTTTGCGGAATCACCCGCTATGGAATCACCCATGTACACACTAAATTAATGAAACGCCCGAAAAGGACAGGCGTCCCCATCAACTTCTCGCACAAAGAATCCTCTTTGCGTATGAGCCCCGGTCATCTAAGTTTACGGAATCCACCGTAAAACCTCACGGAATCCACCGTGGAATATGCCTCCTGGCATCATATCATTCTACTGAAAGTGGCAGGTGCATTAGTTAATCCTAATGGCATAACTAAAAATTCGTAATGGCCAAACTGTGTTCTGAATGCAGTCTTAAATATGTCGGATCTATCTAGCCTCACCTGATGATATCCAGACTTAAGGTCAATTTTACTAAATATAGAAGATCCTTGCAGTTTGTCCGTAAGGTCATCAACTCTAGGTATAGGATACCTATTCTTTACAGTGATCTTGTTTAATGCTCGGTAGTCAATACACATCCGATAAGTATTATTATTTTTCTTGACTAAGAGCACAGGTGCACCGAATGGGGAACTGCTAGGTCGAATTAAACCTCTATTTAGTAATTCTTCTGCTTGAGTCTGGATTTCTTTTTGCTCTATTTGATTGTGCCTATATGGGGCTTTGCAAGGTGGTTGTGTGCCAGGTATTAGGTCAATCTTATGAGATGCATGCATACCAAATAAAGTAATAGATTTTCCTTGAAAATTTATATTCATTGTGTGTGTGGAATAATCTATATTGGGATTATGTTGGTGTCTCCATGGCATTCCTAGAATAATGTCGCTAGACTGTAATGGGACAACTAAGAAATTTCTTCTTTCAAAATATGGACCAATTTGAATTTCTAAATCTTGAACTTCTTGTGTGCCATTGTACCTAGTGCCTAAAAATGCAGCTTTTATGCGATAGTGCGGAACTTGAAACTTCGTTTACTTATCTTGGATTCCTTGCGAATGGTTTGTGCTTCAAGAGTGGCGTCGATGGTACGGCGAATCAGATCTTCAGCTTGCGGTTCTTCTTTATCAGTGGACGCTCCTTGTAGCTTTGTCAATTGCGCTTGCAAGGCTTGCCTAGCTCTTCGCTCTTCTTCCAATTGTAGCATGATAAGATCCAGCTTTTGTTCCATGGTAGGCTCGGGTAGATCGTCTTCAGCCATAGGATCATCCATATGTGGGGTAGTCATCCTGTAAAACTCAACAAACCTTTCTCACTCAAAATCAGTTAGCGGGATGAGCGTAGCTCAAATTTGGGGTTACAAGGCTATGTATTTTTGGGTATTTTCTTCTTCAATTTTCAGAAATTCTGAAATATTTCTGTCTCCGTTTGCTGAAAGTACTTCAACGAACTTGTAGATAGGTAAAACAGCTTGCTGCGAACAACTTTCCAGTTCTGAGTTTTTGCAAACGAACAAGTCTTCTAGGAGTTTCGAGCGTTAGTCAGTTCTGATTTAGTCTGACTTGCAGAGTTGCAGACTTAACAGACTTGCAGGGTTGTAGACTTGCTGGACTTAGCCGACTTGCAGAACTTGCAGTACTTGATTAGAGTCGACTTGCGAAACTTGACTTCTGATGCGCAGGACCCGGAGTTTACAGACTTGTTTGCCTTCACTGACTTGCAGAGTTTGAAGTAACTTAAGCTTAATGTATTAAGCTTAAGCTTAATAAGCTTAAACAGGCCGCTGTTTTTTCGTGGGGGGAGGGGGGGGGGGCCGTTTTGACTGCGCGTGATTTTCGGGGGCTTCCCTTGCTGATCGATTTGTAGATTGGAAGCTTAATAAGCTTCTTAAGCTTTGTTTTAAGCTTTTAAACTAAGCTTTTTTGAAGAAAGAGATATGGCTTCTTACTGTTTATCGCGACTTATTCATGGAGATGAGGGAGTGGTCCTCCGCCGACAGAAAGTGGTCCTTCGCGATCTGACAGTGGAAATAGGGGTTCTTGATCGCCAGAAGTCTGCCTGTATCGACGGTTCGCGACGAGATTGACTGTAGAGGCCGTTTGTTCCTGGAGCTCCGCCTTCGCCCGAGATTGGTAGCGATTGGAAGCCCTTGATCTCTGCTCCGCTCTGATACCACTGGTGCGCAGATCGGACGCAGGTAGCTCACGTAGTGAATTCCCAAAGGTCCCCAAGAACAAAGTACTCTACTTTTTAGCACAAAAACCAATGTAAAAGCAAGCACGACATGAGACAAGAGACAAATTGGGTTCAATCTCCCCCATGCCTTGTGTGAGCGCTTCACAAAGCATGTATTTAATGTATATTTCCAATCTTTATGCTCAAAAATAGCCCAATTACAAAAATATGACAAGCTTTTAGCTTTTGAGTTTGCTTTCTACCAAAAATAAGAAAATAAAGCTAATGGACGGTGCCCATAGAGTCTGGCACGCCCAATCTCAATGTCCAAATAGAAATAACATATCCAGGCGCATAAGCGCATACAAAATAATAATAAATAATCGATGTCTCTATAGACATAACAAAATATAGGCGTGGCGCCTATCAAAATATAGTCCAAAGATCGAAAACCCGCTAGACTCCAATGCTTTCCTCCGCCACTGCTGCTATCTCTACACATCAACTGAAGCATTCACAATCGTTAGTAAAATAACACAATTAAACCGACAAAAGTGAATACCTAGCAGTCTTCAGCTACATAAATAAATCAACTGGTTAGAAATAAATCCTAACCTTAATTTATTACGAGTGCGCACTCTAAACTCATAAACGTTTATTAATTTAATATGCATTTTGCGGAATCACCCGCTATGGAATCACCCATGTACACACTAAATTAATGAAACGCCCGAAAAGGACAGGCGTCCCCATCAACTTCTCGCACAAAGAATCCTCTTTGCGTATGAGCCCCGGTCATCTAAGTTTACGGAATCCACCGTAAAACCTCACGGAATCCACCGTGGAATATGCCTCCTGGCATCATATCATTCTACTGAAAGTGGCAGGTGCATTAGTTAATCCAAATGGCATAACTAAAAATTCGTAATGGCCAAACTGTGTTCTGAATGCAGTCTTAAATATGTCGGATCTATCTAGCCTCACCTGATGATATCCAGACTTAAGGTCAATTTTACTAAATATAGAAGATCCTTGCAGTTTGTCCGTAAGGTCATCAACTCTAGGTATAGGATACCTATTCTTTACAGTGATCTTGTTTAATGCTCGGTAGTCAATACACATCCGATAAGTATTATTCTTTTTCTTGACTAAGAGCACAGGTGCACCGAATGGGGAACTGCTAGGTCGAATTAAACCTCTATTTAGTAATTCTTCTGCTTGAGTCTGGATTTCTTTTTGCTCTATTTGATTGTGCCTATATGGGGCTTTGCAAGGTGGTTGTGTGCCAGGTATTAGGTCAATCTTATGGTCTTCTGGACGTGATGGAGGTAAACCTGGTGGTAGGTCTTCTGCAAAACAATCCTTAAAATATGCAAGAAATTCCTTATGCCTAGGGTGCATATGAGTTTCTTTTGCGTGCAATTCATTCACCCAAATGAGATATGATTTAGTATTCTTGCGTAGTGCACGTTTTGCTTGAGTATGCGAAAGCAGTGGAAACATATGAGATGCATGCATACCAAATAAAGTAATAGATTTTCCTTGAAAATTTATATTCATTGTGTGTGTGGAATAATCTATATTGGGATTATGTTGGTGTCTCCATGGCATTCCTAGAATAATGTCGCTAGACTGTAATGGGACAACTAAGAAATTTCTTCTTTCAAAATATGGACCAATTTGAATTTCTAAATCTTGAACTTCTTGTGTGCCATTGTACCTAGTGCCTAAAAATGCAGCTTTTATGCGATAGTGCGGAACTTGAAACTTCGTTTACTTATCTTGGATTCCTTGCGAATGGTTTGTGCTTCAAGAGTGGCGTCGATGGTACGGCGAATCAGATCTTCAGCTTGCGGTTCTTCTTTATCAGTGGACGCTCCTTGTAGCTTTGTCAATTGCGCTTGCAAGGCTTGCCTAGCTCTTCGCTCTTCTTCCAATTGTAGCATGATAAGATCCAGCTTTTGTTCCATGGTAGGCTCGGGTAGATCGTCTTCAGCCATAGGATCATCCATATGTGGGGTAGTCATCCTGTAAAACTCAACAAACCTTTCTCACTCAAAATCAGTTAGCGGGATGAGCGTAGCTCAAATTTGGGGTTACAAGGCTATGTATTTTTGGGTATTTTCTTCTTCAATTTTCAGAAATTCTGAAATATTTCTGTCTCCGTTTGCTGAAAGTACTTCAACGAACTTGTAGGTAGGTAAAACAGCTTGCTGCGAACAACTTTCCAGTTCTGAGTTTTTGCAAACGAACAAGTCTTCTAGGAGTTTCGAGCGTTAGTCAGTTCTGATTTAGTCTGACTTGCAGAGTTGCAGACTTAACAGACTTGCAGGGTTGTAGACTTGCTGGACTTAGCCGACTTGCAGAACTTGCAGTACTTGATTAGAGTCGACTTGCGAAACTTGACTTCTGATGCGCAGGACCCGGAGTTTACAGACTTGTTTGCCTTCACTGACTTGCAGAGTTTGAAGTAACTTAAGCTTAATGTATTAAGCTTAAGCTTAATAAGCTTAAACAGGCCGCTGTTTTTTCGTGGGGGGGGGGGGGGGGGCCGTTTTGACTGCGCGTGATTTTCGGGGGCTTCCCTTGCTGATCGATTTGTAGATTGGAAGCTTAATAAGCTTCTTAAGCTTTGTTTTAAGCTTTTAAACTAAGCTTTTTTGAAGAAAGAGATATGGCTTCTTACTGTTTATCGCGACTTATTCATGGAGATGAGGGAGTGGTCCTCCGCCGACAGAAAGTGGTCCTTCGCGATCTGACAGTGGAAATAGGGGTTCTTGATTGCCAGAAGTCTGCCTGTATCGACGGTTCGCGACGAGATTGACTGTAGAGGCCGTTTGTTCCTGGAGCTCCGCCTTCGCCCGAGATTGGTAGCGATTGGAAGCCCTTGATCTCTGCTCCGCTCTGATACCACTGGTGCGCAGATCGGACGCAGGTAGCTCACGTAGTGAATTCCCAAAGGTCCCCAAGAACAAAGTACTCTACTTTTTAGCACAAAAACCAATGTAAAAGCAAGCACGACATGAGACAAGAGACAAATTGGGTTCAATCTCCCCCATGCCTTGTGTGAGCGCTTCACAAAGCATGTATTTAATGTATATTTCCAATCTTTATGCTCAAAAATAGCCCAATTACAAAAATATGACAAGCTTTTAGCTTTTGAGTTTGCTTTCTACCAAAAATAAGAAAATAAAGCTAATGGACGGTGCCCATAGAGTCTGGCACGCCCAATCTCAATGTCCAAATAGAAATAACATATCCAGGCGCATAAGCGCATACAAAATAATAATAAATAATCGATGTCTCTATAGACATAACAAAATATAGGCGTGGCGCCTATCAAAATATAGTCCAAAGATGGAAAACCCGCTAGACTCCAATGCTTTCCTCCGCCACTGCTGCTATCTCTACACATCAACTGAAGCATTCACAATCGTTAGTAAAATAACACAATTAAACCGACAAAAGTGAATACCTAGCAGTCTTCAGCTACATAAATAAATCAACTGGTTAGAAATAAATCCTAACCTTAATTTATTACGAGTGCGCACTCTAAACTCATAAACGTTTATTAATTTAATATGCATTTTGCGGAATCACCCGCTATGGAATCACCCATGTACACACTGAATTAATGAAACGCCCGAAAAGGACAGGCGTCCCCATCAACTTCTCGCACAAAGAATCCTCTTTGCGTATGAGCCCCGGTCATCTAAGTTTACGGAATCCACCGTAAAACCTCACGGAATCCACCGTGGAATATGCCTCCTGGCATCATATCATTCTACTGAAAGTGGCAGGTGCATTAGTTAATCCAAATGGCATAACTAAAAATTCGTAATGGCCAAACTGTGTTCTGAATGCAGTCTTAAATATGTCGGATCTATCTAGCCTCACCTGATGATATCCAGACTTAAGGTCAATTTTACTAAATATAGAAGATCCTTGCAGTTTGTCCGTAAGGTCATCAACTCTAGGTATAGGATACCTATTCTTTACAGTGATCTTGTTTAATGCTCGGTAGTCAATACACATCCGATAAGTATTATTCTTTTTCTTGACTAAGAGCACAGGTGCACCGAATGGGGAACTGCTAGGTCGAATTAAACCTCTATTTAGTAATTCTTCTGCTTGAGTCTGGATTTCTTTTTGCTCTATTTGATTGTGCCTATATGGGGCTTTGCAAGGTGGTTGTGTGCCAGGTATTAGGTCAATCTTATGGTCTTCTGGACGTGATGGAGGTAAACCTGGTGGTAGGTCTTCTGCAAAACAATCCTTAAAATATGCAAGAAATTCCTTATGCCTAGGGTGCATATGAGTTTCTTTTGCGTGCAATTCATTCACCCAAATGAGATATGATTTAGTATTCTTGCGTAGTGCACGTTTTGCTTGAGTATGCGAAAGCAGTGGAAACATATGAGATGCATGCATACCAAATAAAGTAATAGATTTTCCTTGAAAATTTATATTCATTGTGTGTGTGGAATAATCTATATTGGGATTATGTTGGTGTCTCCATGGCATTCCTAGAATAATGTCGCTAGACTGTAATGGGACAACTAAGAAATTTCTTCTTTCAAAATATGGACCAATTTGAATTTCTAAATCTTGAACTTCTTGTGTGCCATTGTACCTAGTGCCTAAAAATGCAGCTTTTATGCGATAGTGCGGAACTTGAAACTTCGTTTACTTATCTTGGATTCCTTGCGAATGGTTTGTGCTTCAAGAGTGGCGTCGATGGTACGGCGAATCAGATCTTCAGCTTGCGGTTCTTCTTTATCAGTGGACGCTCCTTGTAGCTTTGTCAATTGCGCTTGCAAGGCTTGCCTAGCTCTTCGCTCTTCTTCCAATTGTAGCATGATAAGATCCAGCTTTTGTTCCATGGTAGGCTCGGGTAGATCGTCTTCAGCCATAGGATCATCCATATGTGGGGTAGTCATCCTGTAAAACTCAACAAACCTTTCTCACTCAAAATCAGTTAGCGGGATGAGCGTAGCTCAAATTTGGGGTTACAAGGCTATGTATTTTTGGGTATTTTCTTCTTCAATTTTCAGAAATTCTGAAATATTTCTGTCTCCGTTTGCTGAAAGTACTTCAACGAACTTGTAGGTAGGTAAAACAGCTTGCTGCGAACAACTTTCCAGTTCTGAGTTTTTGCAAACGAACAAGTCTTCTAGGAGTTTCGAGCGTTAGTCAGTTCTGATTTAGTCTGACTTGCAGAGTTGCAGACTTAACAGACTTGCAGGGTTGTAGACTTGCTGGACTTAGCCGACTTGCAGAACTTGCAGTACTTGATTAGAGTCGACTTGCGAAACTTGACTTCTGATGCGCAGGACCCGGAGTTTACAGACTTGTTTGCCTTCACTGACTTGCAGAGTTTGAAGTAACTTAAGCTTAATGTATTAAGCTTAAGCTTAATAAGCTTAAACAGGCCGCTGTTTTTTCGTGGGGGGGGGGGGGGGGGGGCCGTTTTGACTGCGCGTGATTTTCGGGGGCTTCCCTTGCTGATCGATTTGTAGATTGGAAGCTTAATAAGCTTCTTAAGCTTTGTTTTAAGCTTTTAAACTAAGCTTTTTTGAAGAAAGAGATATGGCTTCTTACTGTTTATCGCGACTTATTCATGGAGATGAGGGAGTGGTCCTCCGCCGACAGAAAGTGGTCCTTCGCGATCTGACAGTGGAAATAGGGGTTCTTGATCGCCAGAAGTCTGCCTGTATCGACGGTTCGCGACGAGATTGACTGTAGAGGCCGTTTGTTCCTGGAGCTCCGCCTTCGCCCGAGATTGGTAGCGATTGGAAGCCCTTGATCTCTGCTCCGCTCTGATACCACTGGTGCGCAGATCGGACGCAGGTAGCTCACGTAGTGAATTCCCAAAGGTCCCCAAGAACAAAGTACTCTACTTTTTAGCACAAAAACCAATGTAAAAGCAAGCACGACATGAGACAAGAGACAAATTGGGTTCAATCTCCCCCATGCCTTGTGTGAGCGCTTCACAAAGCATGTATTTAATGTATATTTCCAATCTTTATGCTCAAAAATAGCCCAATTACAAAAATATGACAAGCTTTTAGCTTTTGAGTTTGCTTTCTACCAAAAATAAGAAAATAAAGCTAATGGACGGTGCCCATAGAGTCTGGCACGCCCAATCTCAATGTCCAAATAGAAATAACATATCCAGGCGCATAAGCGCATACAAAATAATAATAAATAATCGATGTCTCTATAGACATAACAAAATATAGGCGTGGCGCCTATCAAAATATAGTCCAAAGATCGAAAACCCGCTAGACTCCAATGCTTTCCTCCGCCACTGCTGCTATCTCTACACATCAACTGAAGCATTCACAATCGTTAGTAAAATAACACAATTAAACCGACAAAAGTGAATACCTAGCAGTCTTCAGCTACATAAATAAATCAACTGGTTAGAAATAAATCCTAACCTTAATTTATTACGAGTGCGCACTCTAAACTCATAAACGTTTATTAATTTAATATGCATTTTGCGGAATCACCCGCTATGGAATCACCCATGTACACACTGAATTAATGAAACGCCCGAAAAGGACAGGCGTCCCCATCAACTTCTCGCACAAAGAATCCTCTTTGCGTATGAGCCCCGGTCATCTAAGTTTACGGAATCCACCGTAAAACCTCACGGAATCCACCGTGGAATATGCCTCCTGGCATCATATCATTCTACTGAAAGTGGCAGGTGCATTAGTTAATCCAAATGGCATAACTAAAAATTCGTAATGGCCAAACTGTGTTCTGAATGCAGTCTTAAATATGTCGGATCTATCTAGCCTCACCTGATGATATCCAGACTTAAGGTCAATTTTACTAAATATAGAAGATCCTTGCAGTTTGTCCGTAAGGTCATCAACTCTAGGTATAGGATACCTATTCTTTACAGTGATCTTGTTTAATGCTCGGTAGTCAATACACATCCGATAAGTATTATTCTTTTTCTTGACTAAGAGCACAGGTGCACCGAATGGGGAACTGCTAGGTCGAATTAAACCTCTATTTAGTAATTCTTCTGCTTGAGTCTGGATTTCTTTTTGCTCTATTTGATTGTGCCTATATGGGGCTTTGCAAGGTGGTTGTGTGCCAGGTATTAGGTCAATCTTATGGTCTTCTGGACGTGATGGAGGTAAACCTGGTGGTAGGTCTTCTGCAAAACAATCCTTAAAATATGCAAGAAATTCCTTATGCCTAGGGTGCATATGAGTTTCTTTTGCGTGCAATTCATTCACCCAAATGAGATATGATTTAGTATTCTTGCGTAGTGCACGTTTTGCTTGAGTATGCGAAAGCAGTGGAAACATATGAGATGCATGCATACCAAATAAAGTAATAGATTTTCCTTGAAAATTTATATTCATTGTGTGTGTGGAATAATCTATATTGGGATTATGTTGGTGTCTCCATGGCATTCCTAGAATAATGTCGCTAGACTGTAATGGGACAACTAAGAAATTTCTTCTTTCAAAATATGGACCAATTTGAATTTCTAAATCTTGAACTTCTTGTGTGCCATTGTACCTAGTGCCTAAAAATGCAGCTTTTATGCGATAGTGCGGAACTTGAAACTTCGTTTACTTATCTTGGATTCCTTGCGAATGGTTTGTGCTTCAAGAGTGGCGTCGATGGTACGGCGAATCAGATCTTCAGCTTGCGGTTCTTCTTTATCAGTGGACGCTCCTTGTAGCTTTGTCAATTGCGCTTGCAAGGCTTGCCTAGCTCTTCGCTCTTCTTCCAATTGTAGCATGATAAGATCCAGCTTTTGTTCCATGGTAGGCTCGGGTAGATCATCTTCAGCCATAGGATCATCCATATGTGGGGTAGTCATCCTGTAAAACTCAACAAACCTTTCTCACTCAAAATCAGTTAGCGGGATGAGCGTAGCTCAAATTTGGGGTTACAAGGCTATGTATTTTTGGGTATTTTCTTCTTCAATTTTCAGAAATTCTGAAATATTTCTGTCTCCGTTTGCTGAAAGTACTTCAACGAACTTGTAGATAGGTAAAACAGCTTGCTGCGAACAACTTTCCAGTTCTGAGTTTTTGCAAACGAACAAGTCTTCTAGGAGTTTCGAGCGTTAGTCAGTTCTGATTTAGTCTGACTTGCAGAGTTGCAGACTTAACAGACTTGCAGGGTTGTAGACTTGCTGGACTTAGCCGACTTGCAGAACTTGCAGTACTTGATTAGAGTCGACTTGCGAAACTTGACTTCTGATGCGCAGGACCCGGAGTTTACAGACTTGTTTGCCTTCACTGACTTGCAGAGTTTGAAGTAACTTAAGCTTAATGTATTAAGCTTAAGCTTAATAAGCTTAAACAGGCCGCTGTTTTTTCGTGGGGGGGGGGGGGGGCCGTTTTGACTGCGCGTGATTTTCGGGGGCTTCCCTTGCTGATCGATTTGTAGATTGGAAGCTTAATAAGCTTCTTAAGCTTTGTTTTAAGCTTTTAAACTAAGCTTTTTTGAAGAAAGAGATATGGCTTCTTACTGTTTATCGCGACTTATTCATGGAGATGAGGGAGTGGTCCTCCGCCGACAGAAAGTGGTCCTTCGCGATCTGACAGTGGAAATAGGGGTTCTTGATCGCTAGAAGTCTGCCTGTATCGACGGTTCGCGACGAGATTGACTGTAGAGGCCGTTTGTTCCTGGAGCTCCGCCTTCGCCCGAGATTGGTAGCGATTGGAAGCCCTTGATCTCTGCTCCGCTCTGATACCACTGGTGCGCAGATCGGACGCAGGTAGCTCACGTAGTGAATTCCCAAAGGTCCCCAAGAACAAAGTACTCTACTTTTTAGCACAAAAACCAATGTAAAAGCAAGCACGACATGAGACAAGAGACAAATTGGGTTCAATCTCCCCCATGCCTTGTGTGAGCGCTTCACAAAGCATGTATTTAATGTATATTTCCAATCTTTATGCTCAAAAATAGCCCAATTACAAAAATATGACAAGCTTTTAGCTTTTGAGTTTGCTTTCTACCAAAAATAAGAAAATAAAGCTAATGGACGGTGCCCATAGAGTCTGGCACGCCCAATCTCAATGTCCAAATAGAAATAACATATCCAGGCGCATAAGCGCATACAAAATAATAATAAATAATCGATGTCTCTATAGACATAACAAAATATAGGCGTGGCGCCTATCAAAATATAGTCCAAAGATCGAAAACCCGCTAGACTCCAATGCTTTCCTCCGCCACTGCTGCTATCTCTACACATCAACTGAAGCATTCACAATCGTTAGTAAAATAACACAATTAAACCGACAAAAGTGAATACCTAGCAGTCTTCAGCTACATAAATAAATCAACTGGTTAGAAATAAATCCTAACCTTAATTTATTACGAGTGCGCACTCTAAACTCATAAACGTTTATTAATTTAATATGCATTTTGCGGAATCACCCGCTATGGAATCACCCATGTACACACTGAATTAATGAAACGCCCGAAAAGGACAGGCGTCCCCATCAACTTCTCGCACAAAGAATCCTCTTTGCGTATGAGCCCCGGTCATCTAAGTTTACGGAATCCACCGTAAAACCTCACGGAATCCACCGTGGAATATGCCTCCTGGCATCATATCATTCTACTGAAAGTGGCAGGTGCATTAGTTAATCCAAATGGCATAACTAAAAATTCGTAATGGCCAAACTGTGTTCTGAATGCAGTCTTAAATATGTCGGATCTATCTAGCCTCACCTGATGATATCCAGACTTAAGGTCAATTTTACTAAATATAGAAGATCCTTGCAGTTTGTCCGTAAGGTCATCAACTCTAGGTATAGGATACCTATTCTTTACAGTGATCTTGTTTAATGCTCGGTAGTCAATACACATCCGATAAGTATTATTCTTTTTCTTGACTAAGAGCACAGGTGCACCGAATGGGGAACTGCTAGGTCGAATTAAACCTCTATTTAGTAATTCTTCTGCTTGAGTCTGGATTTCTTTTTGCTCTATTTGATTGTGCCTATATGGGGCTTTGCAAGGTGGTTGTGTGCCAGGTATTAGGTCAATCTTATGGTCTTCTGGACGTGATGGAGGTAAACCTGGTGGTAGGTCTTCTGCAAAACAATCCTTAAAATATGCAAGAAATTCCTTATGCCTAGGGTGCATATGAGTTTCTTTTGCGTGCAATTCATTCACCCAAATGAGATATGATTTAGTATTCTTGCGTAGTGCACGTTTTGCTTGAGTATGCGAAAGCAGTGGAAACATATGAGATGCATGCATACCAAATAAAGTAATAGATTTTCCTTGAAAATTTATATTCATTGTGTGTGTGGAATAATCTATATTGGGATTATGTTGGTGTCTCCATGGCATTCCTAGAATAATGTCGCTAGACTGTAATGGGACAACTAAGAAATTTCTTCTTTCAAAATATGGACCAATTTGAATTTCTAAATCTTGAACTTCTTGTGTGCCATTGTACCTAGTGCCTAAAAATGCAGCTTTTATGCGATAGTGCGGAACTTGAAACTTCGTTTACTTATCTTGGATTCCTTGCGAATGGTTTGTGCTTCAAGAGTGGCGTCGATGGTACGGCGAATCAGATCTTCAGCTTGCGGTTCTTCTTTATCAGTGGACGCTCCTTGTAGCTTTGTCAATTGCGCTTGCAAGGCTTGCCTAGCTCTTCGCTCTTCTTCCAATTGTAGCATGATAAGATCCAGCTTTTGTTCCATGGTAGGCTCGGGTAGATCGTCTTCAGCCATAGGATCATCCATATGTGGGGTAGTCATCCTGTAAAACTCAACAAACCTTTCTCACTCAAAATCAGTTAGCGGGATGAGCGTAGCTCAAATTTGGGGTTACAAGGCTATGTATTTTTGGGTATTTTCTTCTTCAATTTTCAGAAATTCTGAAATATTTCTGTCTCCGTTTGCTGAAAGTACTTCAACGAACTTGTAGGTAGGTAAAACAGCTTGCTGCGAACAACTTTCCAGTTCTGAGTTTTTGCAAACGAACAAGTCTTCTAGGAGTTTCGAGCGTTAGTCAGTTCTGATTTAGTCTGACTTGCAGAGTTGCAGACTTAACAGACTTGCAGGGTTGTAGACTTGCTGGACTTAGCCGACTTGCAGAACTTGCAGTACTTGATTAGAGTCGACTTGCGAAACTTGACTTCTGATGCGCAGGACCCGGAGTTTACAGACTTGTTTGCCTTCACTGACTTGCAGAGTTTGAAGTAACTTAAGCTTAATGTATTAAGCTTAAGCTTAATAAGCTTAAACAGGCCGCTGTTTTTTCGTGGGGGGGGGGGGGGGGGGCCGTTTTGACTGCGCGTGATTTTCGGGGGCTTCCCTTGCTGATCGATTTGTAGATTGGAAGCTTAATAAGCTTCTTAAGCTTTGTTTTAAGCTTTTAAACTAAGCTTTTTTGAAGAAAGAGATATGGCTTCTTACTGTTTATCGCGACTTATTCATGGAGATGAGGGAGTGGTCCTCCGCCGACAGAAAGTGGTCCTTCGCGATCTGACAGTGGAAATAGGGGTTCTTGATCGCCAGAAGTCTGCCTGTATCGACGGTTCGCGACGAGATTGACTGTAGAGGCCGTTTGTTCCTGGAGCTCCGCCTTCGCCCGAGATTGGTAGCGATTGGAAGCCCTTGATCTCTGCTCCGCTCTGATACCACTGGTGCGCAGATCGGACGCAGGTAGCTCACGTAGTGAATTCCCAAAGGTCCCCAAGAACAAAGTACTCTACTTTTTAGCACAAAAACCAATGTAAAAGCAAGCACGACATGAGACAAGAGACAAATTGGGTTCAATCTCCCCCATGCCTTGTGTGAGCGCTTCACAAAGCATGTATTTAATGTATATTTCCAATCTTTATGCTCAAAAATAGCCCAATTACAAAAATATGACAAGCTTTTAGCTTTTGAGTTTGCTTTCTACCAAAAATAAGAAAATAAAGCTAATGGACGGTGCCCATAGAGTCTGGCACGCCCAATCTCAATGTCCAAATAGAAATAACATATCCAGGCGCATAAGCGCATACAAAATAATAATAAATAATCGATGTCTCTATAGACATAACAAAATATAGGCGTGGCGCCTATCAAAATATAGTCCAAAGATCGAAAACCCGCTAGACTCCAATGCTTTCCTCCGCCACTGCTGCTATCTCTACACATCAACTGAAGCATTCACAATCGTTAGTAAAATAACACAATTAAACCGACAAAAGTGAATACCTAGCAGTCTTCAGCTACATAAATAAATCAACTGGTTAGAAATAAATCCTAACCTTAATTTATTACGAGTGCGCACTCTAAACTCATAAACGTTTATTAATTTAATATGCATTTTGCGGAATCACCCGCTATGGAATCACCCATGTACACACTGAATTAATGAAACGCCCGAAAAGGACAGGCGTCCCCATCAACTTCTCGCACAAAGAATCCTCTTTGCGTATGAGCCCCGGTCATCTAAGTTTACGGAATCCACCGTAAAACCTCACGGAATCCACCGTGGAATATGCCTCCTGGCATCATATCATTCTACTGAAAGTGGCAGGTGCATTAGTTAATCCAAATGGCATAACTAAAAATTCGTAATGGCCAAACTGTGTTCTGAATGCAGTCTTAAATATGTCGGATCTATCTAGCCTCACCTGATGATATCCAGACTTAAGGTCAATTTTACTAAATATAGAAGATCCTTGCAGTTTGTCCGTAAGGTCATCAACTCTAGGTATAGGATACCTATTCTTTACAGTGATCTTGTTTAATGCTCGGTAGTCAATACACATCCGATAAGTATTATTCTTTTTCTTGACTAAGAGCACAGGTGCACCGAATGGGGAACTGCTAGGTCGAATTAAACCTCTATTTAGTAATTCTTCTGCTTGAGTCTGGATTTCTTTTTGCTCTATTTGATTGTGCCTATATGGGGCTTTGCAAGGTGGTTGTGTGCCAGGTATTAGGTCAATCTTATGGTCTTCTGGACGTGATGGAGGTAAACCTGGTGGTAGGTCTTCTGCAAAACAATCCTTAAAATATGCAAGAAATTCCTTATGCCTAGGGTGCATATGAGTTTCTTTTGCGTGCAATTCATTCACCCAAATGAGATATGATTTAGTATTCTTGCGTAGTGCACGTTTTGCTTGAGTATGCGAAAGCAGTGGAAACATATGAGATGCATGCATACCAAATAAAGTAATAGATTTTCCTTGAAAATTTATATTCATTGTGTGTGTGGAATAATCTATATTGGGATTATGTTGGTGTCTCCATGGCATTCCTAGAATAATGTCGCTAGACTGTAATGGGACAACTAAGAAATTTCTTCTTTCAAAATATGGACCAATTTGAATTTCTAAATCTTGAACTTCTTGTGTGCCATTGTACCTAGTGCCTAAAAATGCAGCTTTTATGCGATAGTGCGGAACTTGAAACTTCGTTTACTTATCTTGGATTCCTTGCGAATGGTTTGTGCTTCAAGAGTGGCGTCGATGGTACGGCGAATCAGATCTTCAGCTTGCGGTTCTTCTTTATCAGTGGACGCTCCTTGTAGCTTTGTCAATTGCGCTTGCAAGGCTTGCCTAGCTCTTCGCTCTTCTTCCAATTGTAGCATGATAAGATCCAGCTTTTGTTCCATGGTAGGCTCGGGTAGATCGTCTTCAGCCATAGGATCATCCATATGTGGGGTAGTCATCCTGTAAAACTCAACAAACCTTTCTCACTCAAAATCAGTTAGCGGGATGAGCGTAGCTCAAATTTGGGGTTACAAGGCTATGTATTTTTGGGTATTTTCTTCTTCAATTTTCAGAAATTCTGAAATATTTCTGTCTCCGTTTGCTGAAAGTACTTCAACGAACTTGTAGGTAGGTAAAACAGCTTGCTGCGAACAACTTTCCAGTTCTGAGTTTTTGCAAACGAACAAGTCTTCTAGGAGTTTCGAGCGTTAGTCAGTTCTGATTTAGTCTGACTTGCAGAGTTGCAGACTTAACAGACTTGCAGGGTTGTAGACTTGCTGGACTTAGCCGACTTGCAGAACTTGCAGTACTTGATTAGAGTCGACTTGCGAAACTTGACTTCTGATGCGCAGGACCCGGAGTTTACAGACTTGTTTGCCTTCACTGACTTGCAGAGTTTGAAGTAACTTAAGCTTAATGTATTAAGCTTAAGCTTAATAAGCTTAAACAGGCCGCTGTTTTTTCGTGGGGGGGGGGGGGGGGGGCCGTTTTGACTGCGCGTGATTTTCGGGGGCTTCCCTTGCTGATCGATTTGTAGATTGGAAGCTTAATAAGCTTCTTAAGCTTTGTTTTAAGCTTTTAAACTAAGCTTTTTTGAAGAAAGAGATATGGCTTCTTACTGTTTATCGCGACTTATTCATGGAGATGAGGGAGTGGTCCTCCGCCGACAGAAAGTGGTCCTTCGCGATCTGACAGTGGAAATAGGGGTTCTTGATCGCCAGAAGTCTGCCTGTATCGACGGTTCGCGACGAGATTGACTGTAGAGGCCGTTTGTTCCTGGAGCTCCGCCTTCGCCCGAGATTGGTAGCGATTGGAAGCCCTTGATCTCTGCTCCGCTCTGATACCACTGGTGCGCAGATCGGACGCAGGTAGCTCACGTAGTGAATTCCCAAAGGTCCCCAAGAACAAAGTACTCTACTTTTTAGCACAAAAACCAATGTAAAAGCAAGCACGACATGAGACAAGAGACAAATTGGGTTCAATCTCCCCCATGCCTTGTGTGAGCGCTTCACAAAGCATGTATTTAATGTATATTTCCAATCTTTATGCTCAAAAATAGCCCAATTACAAAAATATGACAAGCTTTTAGCTTTTGAGTTTGCTTTCTACCAAAAATAAGAAAATAAAGCTAATGGACGGTGCCCATAGAGTCTGGCACGCCCAATCTCAATGTCCAAATAGAAATAACATATCCAGGCGCATAAGCGCATACAAAATAATAATAAATAATCGATGTCTCTATAGACATAACAAAATATAGGCGTGGCGCCTATCAAAATATAGTCCAAAGATCGAAAACCCGCTAGACTCCAATGCTTTCCTCCGCCACTGCTGCTATCTCTACACATCAACTGAAGCATTCACAATCGTTAGTAAAATAACACAATTAAACCGACAAAAGTGAATACCTAGCAGTCTTCAGCTACATAAATAAATCAACTGGTTAGAAATAAATCCTAACCTTAATTTATTACGAGTGCGCACTCTAAACTCATAAACGTTTATTAATTTAATATGCATTTTGCGGAATCACCCGCTATGGAATCACCCATGTACACACTGAATTAATGAAACGCCCGAAAAGGACAGGCGTCCCCATCAACTTCTCGCACAAAGAATCCTCTTTGCGTATGAGCCCCGGTCATCTAAGTTTACGGAATCCACCGTAAAACCTCACGGAATCCACCGTGGAATATGCCTCCTGGCATCATATCATTCTACTGAAAGTGGCAGGTGCATTAGTTAATCCAAATGGCATAACTAAAAATTCGTAATGGCCAAACTGTGTTCTGAATGCAGTCTTAAATATGTCGGATCTATCTAGCCTCACCTGATGATATCCAGACTTAAGGTCAATTTTACTAAATATAGAAGATCCTTGCAGTTTGTCCGTAAGGTCATCAACTCTAGGTATAGGATACCTATTCTTTACAGTGATCTTGTTTAATGCTCGGTAGTCAATACACATCCGATAAGTATTATTCTTTTTCTTGACTAAGAGCACAGGTGCACCGAATGGGGAACTGCTAGGTCGAATTAAACCTCTATTTAGTAATTCTTCTGCTTGAGTCTGGATTTCTTTTTGCTCTATTTGATTGTGCCTATATGGGGCTTTGCAAGGTGGTTGTGTGCCAGGTATTAGGTCAATCTTATGGTCTTCTGGACGTGATGGAGGTAAACCTGGTGGTAGGTCTTCTGCAAAACAATCCTTAAAATATGCAAGAAATTCCTTATGCCTAGGGTGCATATGAGTTTCTTTTGCGTGCAATTCATTCACCCAAATGAGATATGATTTAGTATTCTTGCGTAGTGCACGTTTTGCTTGAGTATGCGAAAGCAGTGGAAACATATGAGATGCATGCATACCAAATAAAGTAATAGATTTTCCTTGAAAATTTATATTCATTGTGTGTGTGGAATAATCTATATTGGGATTATGTTGGTGTCTCCATGGCATTCCTAGAATAATGTCGCTAGACTGTAATGGGACAACTAAGAAATTTCTTCTTTCAAAATATGGACCAATTTGAATTTCTAAATCTTGAACTTCTTGTGTGCCATTGTACCTAGTGCCTAAAAATGCAGCTTTTATGCGATAGTGCGGAACTTGAAACTTCGTTTACTTATCTTGGATTCCTTGCGAATGGTTTGTGCTTCAAGAGTGGCGTCGATGGTACGGCGAATCAGATCTTCAGCTTGCGGTTCTTCTTTATCAGTGGACGCTCCTTGTAGCTTTGTCAATTGCGCTTGCAAGGCTTGCCTAGCTCTTCGCTCTTCTTCCAATTGTAGCATGATAAGATCCAGCTTTTGTTCCATGGTAGGCTCGGGTAGATCGTCTTCAGCCATAGGATCATCCATATGTGGGGTAGTCATCCTGTAAAACTCAACAAACCTTTCTCACTCAAAATCAGTTAGCGGGATGAGCGTAGCTCAAATTTGGGGTTACAAGGCTATGTATTTTTGGGTATTTTCTTCTTCAATTTTCAGAAATTCTGAAATATTTCTGTCTCCGTTTGCTGAAAGTACTTCAACGAACTTGTAGGTAGGTAAAACAGCTTGCTGCGAACAACTTTCCAGTTCTGAGTTTTTGCAAACGAACAAGTCTTCTAGGAGTTTCGAGCGTTAGTCAGTTCTGATTTAGTCTGACTTGCAGAGTTGCAGACTTAACAGACTTGCAGGGTTGTAGACTTGCTGGACTTAGCCGACTTGCAGAACTTGCAGTACTTGATTAGAGTCGACTTGCGAAACTTGACTTCTGATGCGCAGGACCCGGAGTTTACAGACTTGTTTGCCTTCACTGACTTGCAGAGTTTGAAGTAACTTAAGCTTAATGTATTAAGCTTAAGCTTAATAAGCTTAAACAGGCCGCTGTTTTTTCGTGGGGGGGGGGGGGGGGCCGTTTTGACTGCGCGTGATTTTCGGGGGCTTCCCTTGCTGATCGATTTGTAGATTGGAAGCTTAATAAGCTTCTTAAGCTTTGTTTTAAGCTTTTAAACTAAGCTTTTTTGAAGAAAGAGATATGGCTTCTTACTGTTTATCGCGACTTATTCATGGAGATGAGGGAGTGGTCCTCCGTCGACAGAAAGTGGTCCTTCGCGATCTGACAGTGGAAATAGGGGTTCTTGATCGCCAGAAGTCTGCCTGTATCGACGGTTCGCGACGAGATTGACTGTAGAGGCCGTTTGTTCCTGGAGCTCCGCCTTCGCCCGAGATTGGTAGCGATTGGAAGCCCTTGATCTCTGCTCCGCTCTGATACCACTGGTGCGCAGATCGGACGCAGGTAGCTCACGTAGTGAATTCCCAAAGGTCCCCAAGAACAAAGTACTCTACTTTTTAGCACAAAAACCAATGTAAAAGCAAGCACGACATGAGACAAGAGACAAATTGGGTTCAATCTCCCCCATGCCTTGTGTGAGCGCTTCACAAAGCATGTATTTAATGTATATTTCCAATCTTTATGCTCAAAAATAGCCCAATTACAAAAATATGACAAGCTTTTAGCTTTTGAGTTTGCTTTCTACCAAAAATAAGAAAATAAAGCTAATGGACGGTGCCCATAGAGTCTGGCACGCCCAATCTCAATGTCCAAATAGAAATAACATATCCAGGCGCATAAGCGCATACAAAATAATAATAAATAATCGATGTCTCTATAGACATAACAAAATATAGGCGTGGCGCCTATCAAAATATAGTCCAAAGATGGAAAACCCGCTAGACTCCAATGCTTTCCTCCGCCACTGCTGCTATCTCTACACATCAACTGAAGCATTCACAATCGTTAGTAAAATAACACAATTAAACCGACAAAAGTGAATACCTAGCAGTCTTCAGCTACATAAATAAATCAACTGGTTAGAAATAAATCCTAACCTTAATTTATTACGAGTGCGCACTCTAAACTCATAAACGTTTATTAATTTAATATGCATTTTACGGAATCACCCGCTATGGAATCACCCATGTACACACTGAATTAATGAAACGCCCGAAAAGGACAGGCGTCCCCATCAACTTCTCGCACAAAGAATCCTCTTTGCGTATGAGCCCCGGTCATCTAAGTTTACGGAATCCACCGTAAAACCTCACGGAATCCACCGTGGAATATGCCTCCTGGCATCATATCATTCTACTGAAAGTGGCAGGTGCATTAGTTAATCCAAATGGCATAACTAAAAATTCGTAATGGCCAAACTGTGTTCTGAATGCAGTCTTAAATATGTCGGATCTATCTAGCCTCACCTGATGATATCCAGACTTAAGGTCAATTTTACTAAATATAGAAGATCCTTGCAGTTTGTCCGTAAGGTCATCAACTCTAGGTATAGGATACCTATTCTTTACAGTGATCTTGTTTAATGCTCGGTAGTCAATACACATCCGATAAGTATTATTCTTTTTCTTGACTAAGAGCACAGGTGCACCGAATGGGGAACTGCTAGGTCGAATTAAACCTCTATTTAGTAATTCTTCTGCTTGAGTCTGGATTTCTTTTTGCTCTATTTGATTGTGCCTATATGGGGCTTTGCAAGGTGGTTGTGTGCCAGGTATTAGGTCAATCTTATGGTCTTCTGGACGTGATGGAGGTAAACCTGGTGGTAGGTCTTCTGCAAAACAATCCTTAAAATATGCAAGAAATTCCTTATGCCTAGGGTGCATATGAGTTTCTTTTGCGTGCAATTCATTCACCCAAATGAGATATGATTTAGTATTCTTGCGTAGTGCACGTTTTGCTTGAGTATGCGAAAGCAGTGGAAACATATGAGATGCATGCATACCAAATAAAGTAATAGATTTTCCTTGAAAATTTATATTCATTGTGTGTGTGGAATAATCTATATTGGGATTATGTTGGTGTCTCCATGGCATTCCTAGAATAATGTCGCTAGACTGTAATGGGACAACTAAGAAATTTCTTCTTTCAAAATATGGACCAATTTGAATTTCTAAATCTTGAACTTCTTGTGTGCCATTGTACCTAGTGCCTAAAAATGCAGCTTTTATGCGATAGTGCGGAACTTGAAACTTCGTTTACTTATCTTGGATTCCTTGCGAATGGTTTGTGCTTCAAGAGTGGCGTCGATGGTACGGCGAATCAGATCTTCAGCTTGCGGTTCTTCTTTATCAGTGGACGCTCCTTGTAGCTTTGTCAATTGCGCTTGCAAGGCTTGCCTAGCTCTTCGCTCTTCTTCCAATTGTAGCATGATAAGATCCAGCTTTTGTTCCATGGTAGGCTCGGGTAGATCGTCTTCAGCCATAGGATCATCCATATGTGGGGTAGTCATCCTGTAAAACTCAACAAACCTTTCTCACTCAAAATCAGTTAGCGGGATGAGCGTAGCTCAAATTTGGGGTTACAAGGCTATGTATTTTTGGGTATTTTCTTCTTCAATTTTCAGAAATTCTGAAATATTTCTGTCTCCGTTTGCTGAAAGTACTTCAACGAACTTGTAGATAGGTAAAACAGCTTGCTGCGAACAACTTTCCAGTTCTGAGTTTTTGCAAACGAACAAGTCTTCTAGGAGTTTCGAGCGTTAGTCAGTTCTGATTTAGTCTGACTTGCAGAGTTGCAGACTTAACAGACTTGCAGGGTTGTAGACTTGCTGGACTTAGCCGACTTGCAGAACTTGCAGTACTTGATTAGAGTCGACTTGCGAAACTTGACTTCTGATGCGCAGGACCCGGAGTTTACAGACTTGTTTGCCTTCACTGACTTGCAGAGTTTGAAGTAACTTAAGCTTAATGTATTAAGCTTAAGCTTAATAAGCTTAAACAGGCCGCTGTTTTTTCGTGGGGGGGGGGGGGGGGGCCGTTTTGACTGCGCGTGATTTTCGGGGGCTTCCCTTGCTGATCGATTTGTAGATTGGAAGCTTAATAAGCTTCTTAAGCTTTGTTTTAAGCTTTTAAACTAAGCTTTTTTGAAGAAAGAGATATGGCTTCTTACTGTTTATCGCGACTTATTCATGGAGATGAGGGAGTGGTCCTCCGCCGACAGAAAGTGGTCCTTCGCGATCTGACAGTGGAAATAGGGGTTCTTGATCGCCAGAAGTCTGCCTGTATCGACGGTTCGCGACGAGATTGACTGTAGAGGCCGTTTGTTCCTGGAGCTCCGCCTTCGCCCGAGATTGGTAGCGATTGGAAGCCCTTGATCTCTGCTCCGCTCTGATACCACTGGTGCGCAGATCGGACGCAGGTAGCTCACGTAGTGAATTCCCAAAGGTCCCCAAGAACAAAGTACTCTACTTTTTAGCACAAAAACCAATGTAAAAGCAAGCACGACATGAGACAAGAGACAAATTGGGTTCAATCTCCCCCATGCCTTGTGTGAGCGCTTCACAAAGCATGTATTTAATGTATATTTCCAATCTTTATGCTCAAAAATAGCCCAATTACAAAAATATGACAAGCTTTTAGCTTTTGAGTTTGCTTTCTACCAAAAATAAGAAAATAAAGCTAATGGACGGTGCCCATAGAGTCTGGCACGCCCAATCTCAATGTCCAAATAGAAATAACATATCCAGGCGCATAAGCGCATACAAAATAATAATAAATAATCGATGTCTCTATAGACATAACAAAATATAGGCGTGGCGCCTATCAAAATATAGTCCAAAGATCGAAAACCCGCTAGACTCCAATGCTTTCCTCCGCCACTGCTGCTATCTCTACACATCAACTGAAGCATTCACAATCGTTAGTAAAATAACACAATTAAACCGACAAAAGTGAATACCTAGCAGTCTTCAGCTACATAAATAAATCAACTGGTTAGAAATAAATCCTAACCTTAATTTATTACGAGTGCGCACTCTAAACTCATAAACGTTTATTAATTTAATATGCATTTTACGGAATCACCCGCTATGGAATCACCCATGTACACACTGAATTAATGAAACGCCCGAAAAGGACAGGCGTCCCCATCAACTTCTCGCACAAAGAATCCTCTTTGCGTATGAGCCCCGGTCATCTAAGTTTACGGAATCCACCGTAAAACCTCACGGAATCCACCGTGGAATATGCCTCCTGGCATCATATCATTCTACTGAAAGTGGCAGGTGCATTAGTTAATCCAAATGGCATAACTAAAAATTCGTAATGGCCAAACTGTGTTCTGAATGCAGTCTTAAATATGTCGGATCTATCTAGCCTCACCTGATGATATCCAGACTTAAGGTCAATTTTACTAAATATAGAAGATCCTTGCAGTTTGTCCGTAAGGTCATCAACTCTAGGTATAGGATACCTATTCTTTACAGTGATCTTGTTTAATGCTCGGTAGTCAATACACATCCGATAAGTATTATTCTTTTTCTTGACTAAGAGCACAGGTGCACCGAATGGGGAACTGCTAGGTCGAATTAAACCTCTATTTAGTAATTCTTCTGCTTGAGTCTGGATTTCTTTTTGCTCTATTTGATTGTGCCTATATGGGGCTTTGCAAGGTGGTTGTGTGCCAGGTATTAGGTCAATCTTATGGTCTTCTGGACGTGATGGAGGTAAACCTGGTGGTAGGTCTTCTGCAAAACAATCCTTAAAATATGCAAGAAATTCCTTATGCCTAGGGTGCATATGAGTTTCTTTTGCGTGCAATTCATTCACCCAAATGAGATATGATTTAGTATTCTTGCGTAGTGCACGTTTTGCTTGAGTATGCGAAAGCAGTGGAAACATATGAGATGCATGCATACCAAATAAAGTAATAGATTTTCCTTGAAAATTTATATTCATTGTGTGTGTGGAATAATCTATATTGGGATTATGTTGGTGTCTCCATGGCATTCCTAGAATAATGTCGCTAGACTGTAATGGGACAACTAAGAAATTTCTTCTTTCAAAATATGGACCAATTTGAATTTCTAAATCTTGAACTTCTTGTGTGCCATTGTACCTAGTGCCTAAAAATGCAGCTTTTATGCGATAGTGCGGAACTTGAAACTTCGTTTACTTATCTTGGATTCCTTGCGAATGGTTTGTGCTTCAAGAGTGGCGTCGATGGTACGGCGAATCAGATCTTCAGCTTGCGGTTCTTCTTTATCAGTGGACGCTCCTTGTAGCTTTGTCAATTGCGCTTGCAAGGCTTGCCTAGCTCTTCGCTCTTCTTCCAATTGTAGCATGATAAGATCCAGCTTTTGTTCCATGGTAGGCTCGGGTAGATCGTCTTCAGCCATAGGATCATCCATATGTGGGGTAGTCATCCTGTAAAACTCAACAAACCTTTCTCACTCAAAATCAGTTAGCGGGATGAGCGTAGCTCAAATTTGGGGTTACAAGGCTATGTATTTTTGGGTATTTTCTTCTTCAATTTTCAGAAATTCTGAAATATTTCTGTCTCCGTTTGCTGAAAGTACTTCAACGAACTTGTAGGTAGGTAAAACAGCTTGCTGCGAACAACTTTCCAGTTCTGAGTTTTTGCAAACGAACAAGTCTTCTAGGAGTTTCGAGCGTTAGTCAGTTCTGATTTAGTCTGACTTGCAGAGTTGCAGACTTAACAGACTTGCAGGGTTGTAGACTTGCTGGACTTAGCCGACTTGCAGAACTTGCAGTACTTGATTAGAGTCGACTTGCGAAACTTGACTTCTGATGCGCAGGACCCGGAGTTTACAGACTTGTTTGCCTTCACTGACTTGCAGAGTTTGAAGTAACTTAAGCTTAATGTATTAAGCTTAAGCTTAATAAGCTTAAACAGGCCGCTGTTTTTTCGTGGGGGGGGGGGGGGGGGGCCGTTTTGACTGCGCGTGATTTTCGGGGGCTTCCCTTGCTGATCGATTTGTAGATTGGAAGCTTAATAAGCTTCTTAAGCTTTGTTTTAAGCTTTTAAACTAAGCTTTTTTGAAGAAAGAGATATGGCTTCTTACTGTTTATCGCGACTTATTCATGGAGATGAGGGAGTGGTCCTCCGCCGACAGAAAGTGGTCCTTCGCGATCTGACAGTGGAAATAGGGGTTCTTGATCGCCAGAAGTCTGCCTGTATCGACGGTTCGCGACGAG